>NC_082706.1:200105465-200405465 GCF_030144855.1 Hypanus sabinus
GTGTGTCTGCTGTGGACTGTGTTCCTGCTTTACCCCGTAGAACCGGACTGTGCGTATGTTGATCTGTCTAGCTCTGTTGTACATCTTGTCCCTTTCTCTGTGTTGCTCTGTTATCTCTCAGATTCCAGCTGAGCCTGGTTCTTCATTTTCTCAATTACACACAATGTAAAGCAACTGTTGCCTCAACACCCCGCTACTCTTTCATTCTCTTTTCCATCATTCTGCCTGACTCCGGGCATTAACCTACCTGGTTTGTCCAGTTCAGCTGGATGGATTACATGTTTACTCATAGAATTTTTACCTGAGCATAAGTGAACTCATTATAGCTAGCACAAATTCCTTTATTGCCCCTCCTGACCTTGACTCGTGTACACACACACACACACACACACACACACACACACACACACACACACACACACACACACACACACACACACACACACACACACACACACACACACACACACACACAGTAATAATGATCAGTGAGGCACAGAGAATCCGTATCTACTGACAAGTACTTTTGTTGTCTCAACTAAATAGCACAATAGTAGGTTCACAAACTAACTACCTGTGTACGCCCCACTAGAATCCCTGGCCTTCCATGAGCAGTCAATGAAAAGAAAAGGTACTACCAGGAAAAAGAGTATACGCTGGCCAGATGTTCCTCGTGGTCCCGATCTCCATGTGTCCGTGCAGTCCTCCTTATCCACGATGGTTTGTCTCGGTGATGCACCATCAATAACTCACACTGAGACGTAAGGCGAGATATCGGCTTTTATTGACTGGAAGAAGGAACCAGGAGTGAGTGTCTATCATACAATGTCTTGGAGACTGAGGCCGAGCGTCAGGCTTCAGATCTCCTTTATACAGGGGCCTGTGGGAGGAGCCACAGGAGCAGTCAGCAGGGGGCGTGTCCAGACAGGCACATAGTTCACCACAGTGGTCTGCTGCACCTGCGGGTGCCAGGTCGCGGATGGAGACCGTGTCCTCCCACCAATCAGGTAAGACCACGTAAGCATACTGGGGGTTCGCATGTAGAAGGTGAACCCTCTCTACCAGCGGGGAGTATTTATTGCTTCTCACATGTTTCCGGAGCAGCACTGGCCCCGGGGACGTCAGCCAAACTGGTAGGGTGGTCCCAGTGACAGACTTCCTGGGAAAAGAGAATAGGCGTTCGTGAGGGGTGGCATTGGTGGACGTACATAACAGAGAGCGGATAGAGTGCAGTGCCTCAGGGAGGACCTCCTGCCATCGAGAAACCGGCAACCCTTTTGACTTAAGGGCTAAAAGTGTGGCCTTCCACACTGTGGCATTCTCCCGCTCCACCTGGCCATTACCCCGGGGATTATAACTCGTGGTCCGACTGGTAGCAATGCCCCTAGCTAGCAAGTACTGGCGCAGCTCCTCACTCATAAAGGAGGACCCTCTATCACTGTGGATATAGCAGGGATACCCGAACAGAGTGAAGAGCTGGCGCAGGGCTTTTATGACGGACGTGGCAGTGGTGTCGGGGCAGGGGATGGCAAAGGGGAACCGTGAGTACTCGTCGATAACACTGAGAAAATAGACATTGCGGTCAGTGGAGGGAAGGGGGCCCTTAAAGTCAACACTCAGTCGTTCAAAAGGGCGGGTGGCCTTGACAAGTTGTGCCGTGTCAGGACGGTAGAAGTGCGGTTTGCACTCAGCGCAAATTTGGCAGTCCCTGGTCATCGTCCTGATGTCCTCCAGGGAGTATGGCAGGTTCCGAGCTTTCACAAAATGGTAAAATCGGGTGACCCCCGGATGGCAAAGTTGTGCATGAAGGGTGTACAGCTGGTCGAGCTGTGTGCTAGCACATGTTCCCCGGGATAGGGCATCAGGGGGCTCATTGAGTCTGCCAGGCCAGTACAGGATATCATAGGTGTAGGTGGAGAGTTCTATTCTCCACCGCAAAATCTTATCATTTTTGATCTTGCCCCGCTGTTGGTTGCTGAACAGGAACGCAACCGAGCGCTGGTCGGTCAGCAAGGTGAACCTTTTGCCAGCAAGATAGTGCCTCCAGTGCCTAACAGCCTCCACTATGGCCTGGGCTTCTTTCTCCACTGCGGAGTGCCGAATTTCGGAGCCTTGGAGGGTGCGAGAAAAGAATGCTACTGGCCTGCCTTCCTGATTGAGGGTAGCAGCCAGAGCGAAATGGGAGGCATCACACTCCACTTGGAAGGGAGCGGTCTCGTCCACGGCATGCATCGTAGCTTTGGCAATGTCCTCTTTAATGCAGCTGAAGGCCATGCGGGCCTTGGCAGAGAGGGGAAACGAGGTAGACTTGACCAGGGGGCGTGCCTTGTCTGCGTAATGGGGGACCCATTGGGCGTAATAGGAAAAAAAACCCAGGCACCGTCTGAGGGCCTTGAGAGTGGTGGGAAGAGGGAGTTCCAACAGGGGGCACATACGTTCGGGATCAGGGCCAATAACCCCGTTTTCCACGACATACCCAAGTATAGCAAGGCGGGTGGTTCCAAACACACACTTGTCCCTGTTATAAGTAAGGTTCAGAGCTGCAGCCACTTGGAGAAATCGTTGGAGGTTGGCGTCGTGATCTGGCCTGTCGTGACCACAGATGGTGATGTTATCCAGATAGGGAAATATGGCCTGCAGTTGGTACTGGTCCACCATCCGGTCCATTTCCCTCTGGAAGACAGAGACACCATTCGTGACACCGAAAGGGACGTGCAGGAAGTGATAGAGCCTGCCGCCCGCCTCGAAGGCGGTGTAGGGGCGGTCCTCTGGGCAGATGGGGAGCTGGTGATAAGCGGATTTCAGATCTATTGTCGAGTACACCTTGTACTGAGCAATCTGGTTGACCATATCCGTGATGCGGGGTAGGGGGTACGCGTCAAGCTGCGTAAACCTATTGATGGTTTGACTATAGTCCACCACCATCCTATTTTTCTGCCCAGTCCGAACAACAACCACCTGGGCCCTCCAAGGGCTTGTGCTTGGCTCAATGATCCCCTCCCTGAGCAGCCGCTGCACCTCCGACTGAATGAAGGCCCTGTCCCCCGCGCTGTACCTCCTGCTTTTAGTTGCCACAGGCTTACAGTCAGGGGTCAGGTTGGCGAACAGCGGTGGGGGAGGGACCTTGAGAGTGGAGAGGCTGCAAGTGGTGTCGGTAACGCAGCTGTCGGCCTGGTTCTGAAAAGCCGATATCTCGCCTTACGTCTCAGTGTGAATTATTGATGGTGCATCAATTTTATTGACTGGAAGAAGGAACCAGGAGTGAGTGTCCATCATACTATGTCCTGGAGACTGAGGCCGAGCGTCAGGCCTCAGATCGCCTTTATACAGGGGCCTGTGGGAGGAGCCACAGGAGCAGTCAGCAGGGGGCATGTCCGGACAGGCACATAGTTCACCACACTCGGGTTGCTAGAGAGGTATCACCCTTCTGTGTTTGGAGCTCCTGACACTTATAGTGTTCCTCGTCAACTGAACTCCATTTCATTGGCTCAAGGTCAGCTTCTTACTGGTTCTTGTATAGGGCTACAACCAACATTGTTTTATAGTTCTGCCCGCCCCAGCCTTGTGTATTTGTGTCTTTCAATTCCGACTGGTCCAAACTAGTCAAATGAGGAAACCCAGACAGAGTCTAACGAGATTACAGATTGTTTTTCTTCGGTAGGTCTGGCATTTTACATAATAAGTAGATACTCAGCTGAGAACGGTCTCAGGTTTAGCAGAAGTTCATCGCATCCACGTTCAGTTGCTCTGATTATCCAAACCAGTAGGGCGGTCATCCTGTCACGCTGAATCTTCCTGGAAGTTGATCTGTTTGCCCAGACGCAGACTTTACAGCTACCTCTTCCTACGTTCACTCTGTTCTCATTTACTGTGTATGCCACAGACCCATGGTCATTGGCTCAAAATTATCCAACTGCAGGGAGAAATTTCAAAGGAGTTACGTGGATGTTACAGAGAAAATTCATAAACTTACCACAGTATTTGTAAATTGAGGACTTATGGTATTGCGTTGACATCAGGTCTCCTGATTTAAGGAAGGATGCAATTATATTCACCTCAGTAAAATCATCCCCTCATTTTCATATGCTCCAATGCCAGTAATCCCGAGCTGCTCATTATTTCCTTAAGACATGGGAGCAGAATTAGGCCATTCAGCCCATTGAATCTGCTTCACCATTCTATCATGGCTGATTTATTATTCCTCTCAACTCCATTCTCCCACTGTCTCCCTGTAACCTTTCACGTCCTGACTAATCAAGAACGGTATCAACCTCCACTTTAAATATGCCCAATGACTTGGCCTCCACAGTCACCGGTGGCAATGAATTCCACAGATTCACTACCCTCTGGCTAAAGAAATTCCTCCTCATCTCTTTTCTAAAGGGACGTTCTTCTAGTCTGAGGGGTACCCTCCGATCCTAGACTCCCCCACTGTAGGAAACAGCCTCTCCACATCCACTCTATCTAGGTCTCTCTGTTCTACAACACTCCCCAGGGTCCTGCTGCTCACTGTGAAAGTCTTTCCATCCTTTGTCTTCTCAAATGCAACATCTCAAACTTAACTGAATTAAACTCCATTTGTTACCCAGCTGTTCAAGGTCTCTCTGTAGATCCTTATATCCATCTTCACTGTTAATGATATCACCTATTTTAGTGTCATCTGCTATCTTACTAACCATGCCCTGCACCTGAGTCATTGATATAGACAACAAATTGCACTAACCATGGGGAACACCAGTAGTTAAGGGCCTCCTACAGCCTTCCACCATCACCCTCTGCTTCCTGCCATCATGCTAGCTCTTTACCTAAAAAATATATTTGCAGCAGCACGGTAACCTAGTCGTACCAATGACCCGAGTTCAGTTCCCATCACTGCCAGTACGTTCTCCCTATGACCACATGGGTTTCCTCTGAGTGCTCTGGTTTCCTCCCTCAGTTCAAAGACTTACCAGTTGGTAGGTTAATTGGTGGTTGTAAATTGTCCTGTGATTAGGCTAGGATTAAATCAGGGGATTGCTGGCTGGCATGGCTCAGAGGGACACAAGGGCCTGTTACATGCTGTATCTCAATAAAATTTAAAAATTAAAATAAAAAGAGCTAGATCTCTCTGAATCCCATGTGATTCTACTTTCCAAAGCTGTCTAACTAAGTTCAAACTAAATTTATTATCAAAGTGCACAGAGTATATGTCACCATGTACTACCCAGAGATTCACTGCTTTGCAGGCCCTCACAGTAAAACACAAAATCAATCAAAAACCACAGACAAATGAAGACTAGCAAGTAACCAATGTGCACAAAAAGAAATGGAACCTTATCAGACTGAAGTCCATATAGTTCAGGTCTACCATCCTGCCCTGATCAGCCTTCTTAGTACTTCTTCAAAAAACTCAGTCAGATATGACCTTGCATGCACAAAGCCATGCAGATCATGTCTAATCAACACCTGTCTTCGCAAATATCCACATATCATATTCCTCAGGATCCAATCTAATAATATAACTACAACGGATTTTGGGCTTACTGGTCAAGTGTTCCAAGTCTTTCTGTACAGCTCTGTTTAAATAAAGGTACAACATTTGTCACCCTCCAGTCTTCCAGCACTTCACTTGTCACTCACGGTGACGCAAATATCTCAGCAATTACTTCTCTGGCTTCCCACAGTATTCTTGGATATGTTACCTGATCAGATCCTGGAGGTTTATCTACGTTCATACATTTTAAGACATTCAGTGCCTCTTCTGTTGTAATACAGATTATCCCCATGACCTCTCCACTAAGATCCAAAGTCTTTATGTCTTTCTCACACTTAAAACAGAGGAGAAATGCTCATTATCCACTTTGTCCATCTCTGGTAATTCCACGCAAAGACATTAATTTTCATCTTTGAGTGCCTTGTTTTGTCCCTAGTTATACTTTTCCTTTTAATATCCTTAAAAAATCACTTTTGATTCACCTTAATCTTCTCTGCCAATGCTATCTCACGCAGCCTTAGAGTCATAAAGTGAAAGGTAGAAAATCAGGCCATTTGGCCCACCTAGTCCATGCTCAACTATTAGTCTGCCTAGTTCTGTCCGCCTTTACCTGGACCATAGCCCTCTGTACCCCTCCCAACCATGTACATCCAAGCTTCTCTTAAATGTTGAATTCAAATCCGCATGTATCACTACCGCTAGCAGCTCGTTCCATACTTTCACCACCATCTGAATGAAGAAGTTCCCCCTCATGTTCCCCTTAAACATTTCATCTTTCACCCTTTACCCATGGCCTCTAGTTCCAGTTTTACCCAAACTCAGTTCAAAAAGTCTCTTTGCATTTACCCTCTTTATACCCCTTATAATTTTGAATACTTCCCTGTGCCATGAACTAGTGAGTGTAAGAATAAGAGGATATGGCAAATGAATAAGTGGTGGAAGCACTCATGCAGGCAGCATGGATTCATATTCATGAACCATTGGGATCTCTTTGGGTTCTCCATAGGGCTTCATTACCCAGGATGTGCCCTCTTCTCATTGCTACCATCAAGGAGGAGGTACAAGAGCCTGAAGACGCACATTCAACATTTTAGAAACAGCTTTTTCCGCACCACCATTAGATTTCTGAATGGACAATGAACCCAGATCACCATATTTTTTTCTAATTTTGCACTCTTTTTGCAGTATTTAGAGCCTTAGGGCCCACAACACTATTTTCAGGAACAGTTATTACCCCTCAGTCATCAGGCTCTTGAACCAGAGAAGTTAACTGCGCTCAGCTTCCCTCACCCCATCAATGACCTGTTCCTACAACCTATGGATTCACTTTCAAGGACTCTTCATCTCATTTATTGCTTTTTTAAAAATTTGCACAATTTGTTGTCTTTTGTACAGTTAGTCATTCATCTATTCTGTTGGATGTGGTCGCTCAGTGACTCTTTTGAGTTTCTTGGATCTACTGTGCATGCCGTAAAAACCAAATCTGAAGGCTGTAAATGGTGAGATATATATACTTAGATAATAGATTTATTTTGTACTTATTTAATCATATGTGCGTGTGTGTTTCAATGTACAGATGAATCTGAATCTGAGCAAGGAAAGACTGCTCAGTTTAAGGATTAAACTGCAATCTGAATGCAAGAGGAGTGATAAGTAAGGCAGGTAAATTCACAGTGTATATATAGTTGCCTCGGACTGGGATATTATACCCATTACAGAAACATAACTAAGGACTTGTTACAGGAGGTGTAAGCCAGAAAGGATGGGGATGGCTCCTCCCACCTCCTTCAAGCCAAAGGCGTAGCCATGGTTCCTCGCTTTGGTCCCAACTACGCCTGCCTGTCTGTCAGCAATGGGGAACAGTCCATGTTCCAGCCCGTTGCTTGCAAGCTTTTCCTACGCTACATCGACAGCTGCTTTGGTGCTGCTTTCTGCACCCAGGCTGAGCTCGTCAACTTCATCATCCTTGCCTCCAACTTCCACCCTGTCCTCAAATTCACTTAGACAATTTCTCTCACCTCCCTCCCCTTTCTTGATCTCTCTGCCTCTATCTCCGGAGACAGTCTATCAACTGATATCTTTTATAAACCCACTGATTCTCACAGCTACCTGCACTATACCTCTTCCCACCCCGTCACTTGTAAAAATGCCATCCCCTTCTCTCAGTTCCTTCATCTCTACCACATCTACTCTCAGGATGAGGCTTTTTACTCCAGAACAAAGGAGATGTCCTCCTTCTTCGAAGAAAGGGGCTTCCCTTCCTTCATCATCAACACTGCCCTCGCCCGCATCTCTTCCATTTCACGCACATCTGCCCTCACCCCATCTTCCCGCCACCCCACCAGGGATAGGATTCCTCTTGACCTCACCTACTACCCCACCAGCCTCTGCATCCAACACATAATTCTCTGAAACTTCCGCCATTGTCAACGGGGTCCCACCACCAAGCACAGCTTTTCCTCCCCTACACTTTCCACTTTCTGCAGGAATTGCTCCCTACGTGACTCCCTTGTCCACTCATCCCTCCCCACTGATCTCCCTCCTGGCACTTATCCCTGCACGCAGAACAGGTGCCACACCTACCCCTACACCTCCTCCCTCACTACCATTCAGGGCCTCAAGCAGTCCTTCCAGGTGAGGAGATACTTCACCTGCGAGTCTGTTGTGATCATCTACTGAATTTGCTGCTCCTCTTGTGGCCTTCTGTATACCAGTGAGACCTGACCTAGATTAGGAGGCTGCTTTACCCAGCCCCTGTGCTCCATCCACCAGAAAAAGTGGAACCTCCCGTGGCCCCCCCATTCCAATTCTTCTTCCCACTCCAATTCTGACATGTCAGTCCATGGCCTCCTTTAGTGTCGCGATGAGGCCACACTCAGGTTGGAGGAGCAACACCTTGTATTCCGTCTGGGTAGCCTCCAACCTGATGGCATGAACATCGATGTCAAAACTTGTGGTAATTGCCCCCCCCCTCACCATTCCCCATTCCTCATTCCTGTTTCCCGCCCTCACTTTATCTCCTTACCTGCCCACCACCTCCCTCTTCCCTTTCTTCCATGGTCTTCTAACCTCTCCTATCAGGTTCCCCCTTCTCCATCACTTTATCTTGTTCACCAATCAACTTCCCAGTTCACCCCCCCCCCCCCAGGTCTCCAGGTTTCACCTACCATCCTTGTCCCACTTCCTCTCCTCCCCCATCTCTTACTTCGGATCTTCATCTTTTTTTTCAGTCCTGAAGAAGGGTCTCGGCCCAAAACGTCCGCTGTTTCTTCATTTCTGTAGATACTCCCTGGCCTGCAGAGCTCCCCCACAGTTTGTGTGTGTCGCCATCGGGAACTGCGTTTTTGATTAAGGAGAGCATCACGGCATTAGTCTGAGGTGAAGTGACTAAGCAATCATCCAGTCATGCTTTATGGGTGGAGGTGAGAAATAAGAAGATTATACTGTAGTTCCCCAGTGGAGGACTGTGCTTGCCTAATTTCAATGGCAATTAGAGGAACAGATATGTAGGCAGGTTACAGAAAGTTACAAGAATATTAGGGTTGTCTTCGTAAGGGATTTTAACTTTCCTAATATAAACTGGGACTGCAATAGTATTAAGATGGGGTGTAATTTGTTAAGTATATTTCTTCACTCGATATATTGAAGGCACTACGAGGGAGAGAGAAACATTTAACCTACTGTTGGGAAATGGAGGCAATAATAGGGGAGCACCTTGGGTCCACCGCTATTCATTTTACATTAGTTATGGAAGGGGACATAACTGGCCATGGCAAAGTTTGATGATGTTAATTTACACCGAGTAAAAGTTGATTAGAGTAGGTTGCTAGCAGGCAACGGGACATCTAGCAAGTGAAGGGCTTTTAAAAGTGAGATATTGAGAGTTCAAGATCTACATGTCCTGTTAGATTGAAAGGCAGGGCTGGTAATGGCAGGGAACCCTGGATGACAAGGAACATTTAGACTCTGGGTCAGAATAAAAGATGTCATCAGTCAGGTGCAGGCAGCTGGGATCAATTGAATTCCAGGAGGAGGTTAGGAGTTGCGGGACTGTCATATAAAGGGAACCAGAAGGACAAAAGGATCTGGTAAGTGTGGACAGTGTGTTTTCTGGCAAAGGTGTACTTGGTAAGTGGGAGGTGTTCAAAATTGAGATTTTGGGAGTACAGAGTTTGTAATGTTCCTGTCAGAATAAAATGCAAGGATAACAAGTTTTTTGGGAACTTTGGTTTTTGAGAGATAGTGAAGCCCTAGTTAGCAGGTAGAGGCAGCTTGGATCAAATTGGGTATTTGAGGAGTGTAAGAAATGAAACAGAACACTTGAGAAAGAAATCAGGAGGGATAAAACAAGGCATGAAGTTGCTCTAGCAGACAAGGTGAAGGAGAATCCTGAGCGCTTCTACAGATACATTAAGAGCAAGGGACAAAATTGGTGGTCTGGAAGGTCAGTGTGGTCATTGAGGCATGGAGCCAAAGGGGTGGGGGAGATCTTAAATGGATTTCTTGTATCTGTATTTCCTCTGGAGATGGCCATGGGGTCTTTGGAAGTGAAACAAAGCAGCAGTGAGGCCCTGGACCGTCTATGGATTACAGAGGAGGAGGTGTTTGCTGTCATGAGGTAAATTAGTGTGGATAAATCCCCAGGGCCCGACAAGGTACTCCCTTGGACCTTGTGGAAGGCCAGCAGGGGCTGAGGCAGAGATATTTAAAATGTCCTTAACATCAGGTGAGGTGCCAGAGGATTGGAGCAGAGCTAATGTCATTTCATTGTTTAAGAATGGCTCTAAGAATAAGTTGGAAAACTAAAGGTCAGTGAGCCTGACATCAGTAGTGGGTAAGTTATTGGAAGTTATTCTAAATGACCTGATATATAAATATTTGGATAGACAGGGAGTGATTCACGATAGTCAACATGGAATTAGAAACATAGAAAAACTACAGCACAATACAGACCCTTTGGCCTACAGTGCATGCACTTACTTTAGAAATTACCCGGGTTAACCTTCGTGTGTGGTAGATCATGACTAACTAACCTCATGAAGTTTATCGAAGAGGTTACCAAGAAAGTCGATGAAGGAAAGCCACTGCATGTCATCTACATGGACATTACTTTCCCATTACCTTTGACAAGGTCCCACATGGGAGGTTGGTCAAGAAGGTTCAGTCGCTTGGCATTCAGGATGAGGTATTAAATTGGATTAGACATCGGCTTTGTAGGAGGAGACAGAGAGTGGTAGTAGATGGCTGTCTCTCTGACTGAAGACCCGTGACTCATGTTGTGCTGCAGGGGTTGATCCTGGGTCCATTGTTGTTTGTCATCTACAGTGTATCAGCGTTCTGGATGACAATTTAGTAAACTGGGTCAGCAAATTTGTGGACGATACCGAGATTGGGGGAATACTGGACAGTGAGAAAGGCTATCAAAACTTGCAGTGGGATCTGGACGAGCTTGAAAAATGGGCTGAAAATGACGGAAGGGACAATGCAGACAAGTGTGAGGTGTTGCACTTTGGGTGGACAACCAAGGTAGGTCTTACATGTGAGTGGTAGGTCACTGAGGAGTGTGGTAGAACATAGGGATACATGTCCATAATTTCTTGAAATAACGTCACAATGTCATGAAGAGAGCTTATGATACGTTGGTCTTTATAATTCAAAGTATTGAGTACAGGAGTTAGGACATTAGGTTGAAATTGAGTAGCACATCAGTGAAGTCTAATTTGGAGTATTTGGACACCAGACCTAACCAGTTCCTCTCCACCACCACTCTCCACCTAGTGGAACATTCTCACTCACAATAATTTCTCCTTTGGCTCCTCCCTTCAAACGAAAGGTGTAGCCATGGGCACTCGCATGGGTTGTAGCTTTGCCTGCCGGTTTGTCGGCTACGTGGGACAGTCTAAGTTCTAAGCCTACACTGGTGACCATCCTGCACTTTTCCTGTTCTACATCAATGACTGCATTGGTGCTGCATCCTGCACCCATGCTGAACTCACGGACTATCCTCTTTGCCTCCAACTTCCACCCTGCCCTCAAATTCACCCGGCCCTGTCCCAGCACCTCCCTTCTCCCTTTCTTGATCTCACTGTCTCCATCTCTGGAGACAGCTCATCCACCGATGTCTATTACACACCCACGGCCTCTCACAGCTACCTAGACTACATCTCGTCCCACCTTACTACTTGTAAAAACAACATCCCCTTTTTTCAATTTCTCTGTCCCCACCGCATCTGCTCTCAGTATGAGGCTTTTCATTCTAGAACGAAGGGGCTTCCCTTCATCAACCGTCAACACTGCCCTCAGCTGCACCTCTTTCATTTCACGTACTTTTGCTCTAACCCCATCCTCCTGCCACCCTACCAGGGATAGGGTTCCTCTTCTCCTCATCTGCCACCCAACCAGCCTCCACATTAGGCACATAATTCTTTGAAACTTCTGCTGTCTCCAACGGGATCCCACACCAAGCACATCCTTCCCTCCCCCCTACTTTCTGCTTTCCACTGGGATCGCTCCCTATGTGACTCCCTTGTCCATTCGTCCCTCGCCACTGATCTCCCTCCTGGCACTTACCCTTGCAAGCAGAACAAGTGTTGCACCTGCCCCTACACCTCCTCCCTCATTACCATCCATGGCCATAAACAGTCCTTCTAGTGAGGCGACACTTCACCTGTGAATCTGTTGGGGTAATTTACTGTGTTCGGTGCTCCCAGTGTGGCCTCCTGAATATCAGTAATACCTAACGAGACTGCTTTGCCAAGCATCCACCAGAATAAGCAGGATCTCCCAGTGGAAAAAGAGGAGAGAGAGATACCGCTTCTACCTCTTCCAACGATTCTGAGTGAGGCACAGGGAGATCTGTATTTACTGACAATTACCTTTATTGTTCAAAATAACAAGTACGTGAATTCATACACTAAATACCTTGTGCGCACACCTGCTAAGTATCCCTGACTCTCCTGGATAGTCAAAGAATAGCAAAGGTATTACCCGGGCGGAGGAATTTACGCTGGCCAGGCGTTCCTTGTTCCTCGTGGTCCCGATTCATTCTCCACGTGCTTCACGCAGAGTTCTTCTCGCTTGTTATCTGCGATGGTTATTCTTCAAAGTAACCGCCACCAGCACCCACAAAGCATCCACTTTTATATCCGTTTCTTATCAATTCAAATATCACATTCCCATGTCATTGGCTGCAGGTCACGTGTCTGGCCTTTAACACCTGGTCATTGGCTCTGATCCAAGCCAGCATCCATCTATTGTCCTCTTCCCATCAAGGGACAGTTGCTGACTCATGGTTCTTTGTTCTCAGTCAACAATGAGATCGAATCATCTCAGGCATTCACAATCATGCATGTTATAGCCAACCAAAGAACACCTTACAAATAACTCCTTATTTGGAAATGACCTCCAGTCCAGCAGATTACCTGAAGAGTCTTTGTGCCTTTTTTAAAACACTAATCAAGCCCAGGATGTCAAGCTCACAAAATGGAGAATAGAGTGTCTTCACAAAGTGGCAGCCTCCAACCCCCAAGCACATGGCAAGAACAAAGACCGCTTCCACTGTCCTTGATTCATTTGAATTCACTGATTTGAAGATTGTCATTCTTTCTGGCCAACTCATTTGAACATGTCCATCCATGGCCTCCTTCAGTGTTGGAATTAGGCCACACGTAGTTTGGAGGAACAGCACCTCATGTTCCGTTTGAGTAGCCTCCAACCTGATGGCATGAACATCGATTTCTCAAACTTCCGATAATGGCCCCCAACACCCTCTCCATTTCCCATCCCTTTTCCCTCTCTCACCTTATCCCACCAATCAACTTCCCAGTTCTTTACATCATCCCTCCCCCCTCCTGGATTCACCTGTCACCTGGTGTTTCTCTCTCCCCCCCCCCCGCCACCTTCCCCACTTTTTTAATCCTCTCCTTATCTTTATCTTTCTTTTCTCCAGTCCTGCAGAGGTGTCTCAGCCCAAAACATTGACGGTACTCTTTCCCATAAATGCTGCTGAGTTCCTCCAGCATCTTGTGTGTGTTGTCGGGAGTATTGTGTACAATTCTGGTCACCTTGTTGCAGGAAAGATCTCAATAAGATTGAAGGAGTACAGAGAAAATCTTAAAGGATGTTTCCCGAACTTGAGTACTTGAGTTATAGGGAGAGGTTGAATAGAATCATACAGGCATAGCAAAGTACAGCACAGAAACAGGCCTTTCAGGCCATCTAGTTGATGCTGCACCATTTCAAACAAATAGGGTAGGAGAACGAGGGGGATTTGATAGAGGTATACAAAATTATGGGGACATAAACAGGGTGAATGCAAGTAGAGAAACTTGGATTAATATGTGGCTGAGGGGTATGAAGAACTACAGTCCAGGTGCAGGTCAGTGTGATGAGGCAGAATAATAGTTCAGCAGGACTAGATGGGCTGAAGTGCCTTTTTCTGTGCTGTAGTGTTATATGACTGGAGGAGTAGCCTGGAGATCAATACTCTCAAGGTCAGACAGCATCTATGGAGAGGAATAAGCAGTTGATGTTTTGAGCCCATCTGGACTGAAGGGTGCTGATAAAGGGTTTTGGCCTGAAATATGACCGTTTATTCCTGAGATCCTTCATCATTTCACCTGTGTTGCTTCAAATTTCTCACGAGCTTCTGCGTCTTTAACTTATAGACAATAGGTGTAGGAGTAGGCCATTCAGCCCTTTGAGCCAGCACCGCCATTCAATGTGATCATGGCTGATCATCCACAATCAGTACCCTGTTCCTGCCTTCTCCCCATATCCCTTGACTCCGCTATCTTTAAGAGCTCTATCTAACTCTTTCTCGAAAGCATCCAGAGAATTGGCCTCCACTGCCTTCTGAGGCAGAGCATTCCATAGATCCACAACTCTCTGGGTGAAAAATTTATTCCTGAACTCTGTTCTAAATGGCCTACCCCTTATTCTTAAATTGTGGCCTCTGGTTCAGGACTCTCCCAACATCAGGAACATGTTTCCTGCCTCTAGCGTGTCCAATCCCTTAATAATCTTATATGTTTCAATTAGAACCCCTCTCATCCTTCTAAATTCCAGAGTGTTTAAGTCCAGTCGCTCCAATCTTTCGACATATGACAGTCCCGCCTTCTCGGGAATTAACCTCATGAACCTACGCTGCACTCCCTCAATAGCAAGAATGTCCCTCCTCAAATCCGTCGACCAAAACTGAACACAATACGCCAGGTGTGGTCTCACCAGGGCCCTTACAACTGCAGAAGGACCTCTTTACTCCTATCCTCAATTCCTCTTGTTATAAGGCCAGCATGCCATTAGCTTTCTTCACTGCCTGCTGTACCTGCATGCTTGCTTTCAGTGACTGATGTACAAGAACACCTAGATCTCATTGTACTTCTCCTTTTCCTAATTTGAGACCATTCAGATAGTAGAAACTTGCTTTCTAACTCCTTATGTTCAATCTGTGGGACCTCATCACTTGGTCTGTCTATTTGTGCCAGCCCTTTGTCCCCTTTGAGAATGTTCTGAAATTACAAGATATATTTTTTTAAACTCGTGACTCAAGATGCCGTAAATGCTGGAACCTGCCGGAGAGACTCCGTCAGTGTAATAGTATCTGGTGGGGGGAGTGGTGTGGTTGTATGTTGGGGGGGGGGGGGTGTAGAATTGTCGACATTTCGCGTCGAAACCCTGAATCAGGACAGTCCGAAACGCGAACAATTCTGTCCCACCGCCTTTACAAACGTTGCTCGTCCCGCCGAGTTCCTCCAGCAGGCTGCTCGCTGCGTCCAGGTTTTTTGAGCTTTGATGGGGATCTTTAAGTATATAAACCAAGCCGAGAAGAATTGTGATGAACACGGGGAGGAAGAGAACGCCAGCTTTAATCGGCGTGTAATTCGATCGGTCTTTCTGATACAAAACAGCCTTGAAAATTTCCGAATTAGGTTTTGCACACCGTCTTGCAAGAACTTCGTGTTTTTTCCCCTCCCGCTTGGCGCTGCCCTCAGCACCATTCGGGATCCTCACACCTATGCACACAGACACACACAACTAGGTCACGAACGAGCCCCGGAGGGTCGAGAAAAAACACCTGAAAATAGCCTGTAAGAAAGCCGAACAGCCCCCACCCCACCCTCTCCCCCCGGCAGATTCGAAGTAAAGTTAGCAGGGAAAGGTCGGGGAGAAGACACTTTAGTGGCGATGGATCGATTCGCTGCGATGACCCCTAGCAGTTTAAAACTGATGTTCACGAAAAAGAACGGGGAGAAAACTCAGCTGGTGACGGACGCGCCGAGCGATACCTACACCTTAACGCAAGGAAGGTGAGTTCCCTCTGCCCCTTGTGGCATTTTTGTCGGAGTCGCCGCTGAGAGGGGACTCCCACGGTGGGTGGGTTTGACGGGATTCAGCGTGAACCTTGTACAATCTGCCCCCCGAGAGCTGTGCGAGCCGACACAAGTGGGTTCTGCGCTCGGCTTCAATTCAATACGAATATTTTCCACTGCCTCCGATTAATCATTGGAGCGCTGGGGGCGGGTGTGTGCAGAGGGAGCCAAAGAGTAGGTGACCATTCTGTAAGAAACCGACAATAAGCCCCGGGGAGAATGGTGCGCGAAAAAAAAACTGCACTCTGAAGTCACAGATCAGGACCGAAGCGTTGACGGGAGGGGACGTCCGCGGGAGAGGTGATGATCGGGCTTCAGTCAGATTGGACTTTTTTCCCCCTTTACGAAAAAACTTCTGCAGATTGGGCGCGGATCCGGATCGCCGCCTGATTGTTGTTCGGTGTGCAGCCGGACAAAGGGAGCTTCATGACCAAACACAATCCGGATTTATCCGCAGGGATCTGTGCTGGGACCTCTGCGGCGCGTTGGTAAACTGGGGGATGACACCGAGAGCTGTGTGGATAGTGTAGGAGACTGCTAAAGCACGAGATAGACCGGTTGCAGATATGGGCTGGGAAATGGGTTGAAGTTTAACCCAGATAACTGTGAGGTGTTGCACCGTGGGGGGGGGGGGGTAAATGCAAAGAGACAGTACACTATTAAAGGGCAAGGTCCTTAACAGTGTTGCTGAGCAGAGAGATCTTGGGATCAAAGTTCATAGCTCCTTGGAAGTGACTGCTGAGGTCGATAAGATCGTTAAGAAGGCTGATGCAATGCTTGCTTTTATTAGTCAAGACATAGAGTTCAAAGTTTCAGAAGGTTCTGGTGTAACTTTAGACAGTATAAACCGGAGTTAGGCCACATCTGGACTGTTGCATACAGTTCTGGTTGCCCCACTATAGGAAGGATGTCGAGGCTTTGGGGAGGGTGCAGAAGAGGTTTACCTGGTTTAGAGGGCGTGTACCATTGGGAGAGGCTGGATAAACTTAGGGTGCTGTCTCTGGAGATGCAGAAGCTGAGGGGAGACCAGACAGAGGGGCACAGATAGAGTGGACTGAGAGTGTCTGCTCCCCAGGGTCGAAATGCCCAATACCAGAGGGCATGCGTTGAAGGTGAGAGGGGGTAGGTTTAAGGGGCATGTGAGGGGTAAGTTTTTTACTCAGTGGTGGATGCATGGTGGTAAGAGGCAAATACATTAGAGGCTTTTGAGAGATATTTGTAGATGCAACACTGAGCGTCATTCCTGCCTGTGGCCATCAAACTTTACAACTCCTCCCTCGGAGTGTCAGACACCCTGAGCCAATAGGCTGGTCCTGGTCTTATTTCCACTTGGCATGATTAACTTATTATTATTTAATTATTTATGGTTTTATATTGCTATATTTCTTCACTATCATAGCTGTAATGAAACCCAATTTCCCCCGGGATCAATAAAGTATGTCTGTCTGTCTGGATAGGCACACGGATGTGAGGAAGATTGACAATCCAAACATCTCCGAGTAAGGGTTAGGAACTTGTGGAAATGCTATCTTGGTGCTGGAAACATCGTGACACTTTCCCCCAGCACATCGTGTTGATCGATGACGAAAACAACATATACTTTGTCGTATATGTGACAAATCAAGCTCATCTTCTCTTCAAGTCTTCTAAATTCATTGGCAGACCAGGCAAGCCAATGTCAATGGACTCTCCCAGGCCAACAGCAACGATCCTGAACAAAACAGGATCAACGGTCCTGCTGGTTAGATTACATAGATTAGGAAATTGTGGGCATACTGTGTTGACAACTTGCAGGCTGCCCTAACACATCCTCAGACTGCGTTGGTTGTTGACACAAACCATTCATTCACTGTATGCCTTGGTATTTCAATGTGTCAGATAAGACCATAAGACATAGGAACAGAATTAGGCCATTTGGCCCATCGAGTCTGCTCCACCATTTGATCATGGTTGATACTTCTTTCTTCCCCTCCTCAACCTCAGTTCTTAGCCTTCTCCCCATAACCTTTGATGCCATGACCAATCAACAACCAAATCTCTATTCTTTATCTTTGCTTGGCGTCAACCTTGGGAAGTAGAACATTCTCTACTTACTTATGGAGGTACATGCAGAATAGACCCTTCTGGCACTTCGAAGCTTGCACAGAACAGCACAAAATGGAAACAGAACAGCATAACAGTAAAAAAAATATAAACCAGGGCAATACAACAGCATGCCCATCAACCCTAACCATTCATCTTTGGACTGTGGGAGGAAACCCACACAGCCACAGGGAGAATGTACAAACTCCTTACAGACTGCAGCAGGAATTGAACCCTGATCTGGCGCTGTAACAGCATTCCTAACTGTTACACTACTGTGACACCCTCATTATCACCCTATGTTGATTGTAGGTGATGGAATATCGTATTTGTCACTTTTCTTTATACTCCACGGAATTTAGTAAATGAATTCCAAATGCTAATCTGTCCAAATCTATGTCAAAATGGTGGGTATGCTTCTGTGGAGCAAAATTCTGAAGTGGATCCTCCAACTAATCACTGAATTGAATCAGATGAAAACTTTAAAAAAAAACAGCAGATCAACACAGGCAAAATGCTGGAGGAACTCAGCAGGTCAGGCAGCATTTATAGAAATGAAGAGACAGTTGGTGTTGAGGGCCAAGACCTTCTTCAGGGCTTGAACGAGAAGGGGGGGGGGGGGAAGACGCCTGAATAAAAAGGTGGAGGGACGGGAAGGAGGACAAGTCAGGAGGCGATAGGTGAAGCCAGGTGGGTGGGAAAAGTAAAGGACTTGAGAAGAAGGAATCTGATAGGAGAGGAGAATGGACTGTGGGAGAAAGGGGAGAAGGGTAAAGCAGATGTTGCAAATCTGAAAAAAAAACATGAACATGCTGGGAACATCCATCAGATCACAAAGTTCAAACTTTAAATTGACGTTCAAAGTTCAAGGTAAGTGTTATCGAAGTGTGTATATATCACTGTATTCTACCTTGAGATTTATTTTCTTGGGGAAATTCACAGGAAAATAGGAAAGGTCAGACAGCATCTGTGGAAAGGGAAACTGTTAACATTTCAAACCCGGAGCATTTCCCCAGGCTGAAGGAATTAGAGACAGAGAGTGGGGTTGTCAGGCCAACGTCAGACCCTGTACCTCAGCTGCCCTGAGCACCCTGATGGCCTCTGGGCAGTATCTCACAGCCAACCTCTTTTCCGATATCAGAGCCATCTAAAAGCTGTTCATATAGATGGAGCAAACACGAGGAAATCTGCAGATGCTGGAAATTCAAACAACAACACACACAAAATGCTGGTGGAACACAGCAGGCCAGGCAGCATCTATAAGGAGAAGCACTGTCGACGTTTCGGGCTGAGACCCTTTGTCAGGACTAACCTAAAGGAAAGATAGTCAGAGATTTGAAAGTAGTGAGGGGAGGGGGAAATGCGAAATGATAGGAGAAGACCGGAGGGGGTGGGATGAAGCTAAGAGCTGGAAAGGTGATTGGCAAAAGTGATACAGAGCTGGAGAAGGGAAAGGATCATGGGGCGGGAGGGCTCAGGAGAGGGGGGGGGGAGCACCAGAGCGAGATGGAGAACAGGCAAACAACTAAATACATCAGGGATGGGGTAAGAGGGGGAGGAGGTGCATTAACGGAAGTTAGAGAAGTCAATGTTCATGCCATCAGGTTGGAGGCTACCCAGCCAGTATATAAGGTGTTGTTCCTCCAACCTGAGTTTGGATTCATTTTGACAATAGAGGAGGCCATGGATAGACATATCAGAATGGGAATGGGACGTGGAATTAAAATGTGTGGCCACTGGGAGATACTGCTTTTTCTGGCGGACCGAGCATAGGTGTTCAGCGAAACGGTCTCCCAGTCTGCGTCGGGTCTCACCAATATATAAAAGGCCACACTGGGAGCACCGGACACAGTATACCACACCAGCCGACTCACAGCTGAAGTGTCGCCTCACCTGGAAGGACTGTCTGGGACCCTGAATGGTGGTGAGGGAGGAAGTGTAAGGGCAGGTGTAGCACTTGTTCCGTTTACAAAGATAAGTGCCAGGAGGGAGATCGGTGGGAAGGGATGGGGGGGAACGAGTGGACAAGGGAGTCATGTAGGGAGCGATCCCTGCGAAAAGCAGAAAGAGGGGGAGAGAAAAATGTGTTTGGTAGTGGGATCCCGTTGGAGGTGGCGGAAGTTACGGAGAATTATATGTTGGACCTGGAGGCTGGTGGGGTGGTAGGTAAGGACAAGGGGAACCCTATCCCGAGTGGGGTGGTTGGTGGATGGGGTGAGGGCAGATATGCGGGAAATGGGAGAGATGCATTTGAGAGCAGAGTTGATGGTGGACGAAGGGAAGCCCCTTTGTTTAAAAAAGGAAGACATCTCCTTCGTCCTGGAATGAAAAGCCTCATCCTGAGAGCAGATGCGGTGGAGACGGAGGAATTGTGAGAAGGGGATAGCATTTTTGCAAGAGACAGGGTGGGAAGAGGAATAGTCCAGGTAGCTGGGAGAGTCTGTATGCCTATAGTAGATATCAGTAGATACCAGAGATGGAGACAGAAAGATCAAGAAAGGGGAGTGAGGTGTCGGAAATGGACCAGGTAAATTTGAGGGCAGGGTGAAAGTTGGAGGCAAAGTTAATGAAGTCGACGAGCTCAGCATCTGTCCCCTTGTCCGTACCTACCACCCCACTAGCCTCCAGGTCCAACATATAATTCTCAGTAACTTCCGCCACCTCCAACAGGATCCCACTACCAAACACATTTTTCCCTCCCCCCCCCTTCTGCTTTTCACGGGGATCGCTCCCTACGCGACTCCCTTGTCCACTCATCCCCCCCATCCCTGCTCACCGAAATCCCTCCTGCCACTTATCCTTGTAAACGGAACAAGTGCTCCCTCACTTCCTCCCTCACCACCATTCAGGGCCCCAGACAGTCCTTCCAGCTGAAGCGACACTTCAGCTGTGAGTCGGCTGGTGTGGTATACAGCGTCCGGTGCTCCCGGTGTGGCCTTTTATATATTGGTGAGACCCGACGCAGACTGGGAGACCGTTTCGCTGAACACCTACGCTCGGTCCGCCAGAGAAAGCAGGATCTCCCAGTGGCCACACATTTTAATTCCACGTCCCATTTCCATTCTGATATGTCTATCCATGGCCTCCTCTATTGTCAAAATGAATCCAAACTCAGGTTGGAGGAACAACACCTTATATACCGGCTGGGTAGCCTCCAACCTGATGGCATTAACATTGACTTCTCTAACTTTTGTTAATGCCCCTCCTCCCCTCTTACCCCATCCCTGACGTATTTAGTTGTTTGCCTGTTCTCCATCTCGCTCTGGTGCTTCCCCCCCCCTCTCCTGAGCCCTCCCGCCCCATGATCCTTTCCTTTCTCCAGCTGGGTATCACTTTCACCAATCACCTTTCCAGCTCTTAGCTTCATCCCACCCCCTCCAGTCTTCTCCTATCATTTCGCATTTCCCCCTCCTCTCTCTACTTTCAAATCTCTTACTACCTTTCCTTTCAGTTAGTCCTGACGAAGGGTCTCGGCCCGAAACGTCGACAGCGCTTCTCCCTATAGATGCTGCCTGACCTGCTGTGTTCCACCAGCATTTTGTGTGTCAAATAGATGGAAAAGTCCATAAATTTAAGATATCTAAAACAAATAAATGTAATTAATACAACTTAAATCCCTAAGGAGCGGCATGGCAGCCTAGCAGCTTACATAATATTTAGCAACACCAGCAATTCGGATTGATCCCCGCTGCTGTCTGTAAAGAGTTTGTACATTCCTCCTGTGACCATGTGGGTTTCCTCTGGATGCACCAGTTTCCACCCACATTCCCAAGATGTATGGGTTAATAAGGATTAGTAATTTGTGGGTAAATTAGTTACATGGTTGTACATTGTCCTCGGACTGTTCTGGTCCTTGGCACTAATGCCGCAACTATGTACGAACTTGAACTTTGTCTCCTTACAGGCAGCAGCAAAACAAAGAAACCCAAAGGACCCATTTAAAAAAAAAGACCCAATGTGCAGAGAGAAAGAAAGCAAATCATGCAAACAATAGAAGTAGGCAAATAGCATTCAGAATTGAAGTTCACAGAAGTGATTCCACAGCCAACTCAGAAACCCGTTCAGGCCATCGTCACAGTTCAGTGCAGGAACAATCAAACCTTGTGGAGCAGCAAGATGAACCGGCCCAGCCCTGACACTGTATATTTTCAATAATTCGATGCACACGTGGCAAATAAAGCTAATCTTTATCATTGGAACTTATTTATGATAAAGTAAGTAACTGGGTCGGAGAATCAGGTTTATTACCACTGACACGTTGTGAAGTTGCAGTAGCAGTACATTGCAATACATAAAAGATTACTACGAGTTACAATTAGAAAGATATAAAAAAATGAGTAAGTAGAGCAAAAGGAGCGAAATAGTGAGGTATCATCGATGGGCTGATTGTTTAAATATTTATTGATTCCAGCCCTTTTAACCTAATCACGGGACAGTTTACAATATCTAGTCATCCTGCCCAGTACAGCTTTGGTCTGTGGGAGGAAACTGGAGCACCCGGGGAAGATGCACACATTCCACGGGGAGGACGTACAGAGACTCCTTACAGAATGGTGCCTGAATTGGATTCCAAACTCCGGAATGCCCCGAGTTGTAATAGTGTCACACTGATCACTACGCTGCTCAGAAAGTTTATGACAGAGGGGAAGAAGACATTCTGAAAATATTAAGTTTGTGTCTTGCTCCCTGATGGTAGCAATGAGACATTTGCATGGGTGGTGGGACTCCTCAATGACGTACATGATAGGTTAATTATCGGGGTTGAGTTATAAGAAGAGATTGGAAATACTGGTTTACCATGGGCAAAAGAGGCTGAGAGGTGACACATACAAAACACTGGAGGAACTCAGCAGTTCACGCAGAAGCTATAGAAATGAATAAACAGTCGATGTTTCAGGCCAAGATCGTCTTCAGGACTCGAAAAGGAAGGCGGGAAGATGCCAGAAGAAAAAGGTGGGGGGAGGGGAAAGAGGTGAGCTGGAAGGTGATAGGAGAAGCCAGGTGGGTGGGGAGGGTCAAGGGATGGGGAGGAAGGAATCTGATAGGAGAGGAGAGTGGACCATAGGAGAAAGGGAAAGAGGAGGAGCGTCTGGGGGAGGTGATAGGCAGGTGAGCAGAAGAGGTAAGAGGCAAGAGTAGGGTATAGAAGAAGAGGGAATGGTGAGGAAAAAAAAGAAAAAATTTACTTGAAGGAGAAATTGATATTAATGCCATCAGGTTGGAGGCTACCCAGACAGAATATGAGGTGTTGCTCTTACACCCACATCATGGCAAAAGAGGAGGCCGTGGACCGACTTGTTGGAATGAGACTACGTTTAGAAATGAAAAATGCTAACACGATGGAAGTGCACAGTGTTATGAGATGTGGTAATAGGTTGGATAGTCAGAATTTGCTTCCTATTTTAGGAGTGTCTAGCATGAGAGGTCTTAGGTTTAATGTGAGAGGGAGGAGAGTTTTCTCCGGGTCCTCCAGTTCCCTCCTACAGTCCAAAGACATGGGTTAATTGGTCGTTGTAAATTGTCCCGTGATTATGCTAGGGTTAAATCAGGGGTAAATTGGGGTTGCTTGTTCATGCGGATCAAAGAAATGAAAGGGCTTATTCGCTGCTGTATCAGAATCAGAATCAGGTTCATTATCACCAGAGTGTGTCAAGAAATTTGTTAACTTGGCAGCAGCAGTTCAATGCAGTACATGATAAAATAGGAAGAGTAACTACAGGA
The DNA here is from genome assembly GCF_030144855.1 of Hypanus sabinus. Classification (NCBI taxonomy): domain Eukaryota; kingdom Metazoa; phylum Chordata; class Chondrichthyes; order Myliobatiformes; family Dasyatidae; genus Hypanus; species Hypanus sabinus. The sequence continues at coordinate 200,129,112 of NC_082706.1, forward strand.
AGTACATATATGTATATTAAATAGATTAAAAATAGTGCAACAGCAGGAATAATATAAAAAATGAAGTCGTGTTCAATGTCCATTTAGGAGTTGTATGGCAGAAGGAAGGAGCTGTACCTGTATCATTGAGTGTGTGCCTTCAGGCTTCTGTACCTCCTTCCTGACAGTAACAATAAGAAGAGGGCATGTCCTGGGTGATGGGGGTCTTTGATAATAGACATCGCCTTTCTGAGGTACCGCTCCTTGAAGACGTCTTAGATGCTATGGAGACTTGTACCCAAGATAGAGCTGACTAGTTTTACAACTTTCTGTAGCTTCTTTCGATACTGTGCAGTAGAACACCGCCCCCCCCCCCCCCCCCCCCGGATGAGACAGTGATGCACTCTGACAGAATGCTCTTCACAGTACATCTATAGAATTTTGAGTGTTTTAGATGACAACTCAAATCTCTTCAAACTCCTAATGTAATATAACCATATAACAATTACAGCACAGAAACAGGCCATCTCGGCCCTTCTAGTCCATGCCGAACGCTTACTCTCACCTAGTCCTGACCCGCACTCAGCCCATAACCCTCCATTCCTTTCCTGTCCATATACCTATCCAATTTTTTTTTAAAATAACAATATTGAACCTGCCTCTACCACTTCTACTGTAAGCTTGTTCCACTCAGCTACCACTCTCTGAGTAAAGAAATTCCCCCTCGTGTTACCCTTAAACTTTTGCTCCCTAACTCTCTACTCATGTCCTCTTGTTTGAATCTCCCCGACTCTCAATGGAAAAAGCCTATCCATGTCAACTCTATCTATACCCCTCATAATTGTAAATACCTCTATCAAGTCCCCCCTCAATCTTCTACGCTCCAAGGAATAAAGACCTAACTTGTTCAATCTTTCCCTATAACTTAGGTGCTGAAACCCAGGTAACAATTTAGTAAATCTTCTCTGTACTCTCTCTATTTTTGGCATCTTTCCTATAATTCGATGACCAGAACTGTACACAATACTCCAAATTCGGCCTTACCAATGCCTTGTACAATTTTAACATTACATCCCAACTCCTATACTCACTGCTCTGATTTATAAAGGCCAACATAACAAAAGCTTTCTTTACCACCCTATCCACATGAGATTCCACCTTCAGGGCACTATGCACCATTATTCCTAGATCACTCTGTTCTACTGCATTCTTCAATGCCCTACCATTTACGATGTATGTCCCATTTGGATTATTCCTACCAAAATATAGCACCTCACAGTTATCAGCATTAAATGCCATCTGCCATCGTTCAGCCCATTCTTCTAACTGGCCTAAATTTCTCTGCAAACTTTGAAAACCTACTTCATCATCCACAATGCCACTTACCTTAGTATCATCTGCATACTTACTAATCCAATTTACCACCCCATCATCCAGATCATTAATATATATGACAAACAACGTTGGACCCAGAACAGATCCCTGAGGCACACCACTAGTCATCGGCCTCCAACCTGACAAACAGTTATCCACCACTACTCTCTGGCATCTCCCATCCAGCCACTGTTGAATCCATTTTACTACTTCAATATTAATACCTAATGAATGAACCTTCCTAACTAACCTTCCATGTGGAACCTTGTCAAAGGCCTTACTGAAGTCCATAAAGACAACATCCACTGCTTTACCCTCATCAACTTTCCTCATAACCTCTTCAAAAAATTCAATAAGATTTGTCAAACATGACCTTCCATGCACAAATCCATGTTGACTGTTCCTAATCAGACCCTGTCTATCCAGATAATTATATATACAGTCTCTAAGAATACTTTCCATTAATTTACCCACCACTGACGTCAAACTGACAGGCCTATAAACCCTTTTTAAACAATGGAACCACATGAGCAATACGCCAATCCTCTGGCACCATCCCCGTTTCTAATAATATTTGAAATATTTCTGTCAGAACCCCTGCTATTTCTACACTAACCTCCCTCAAGGTCCTAGGGAATATCCTGTCAGGACCTGGACATTTATTCACTTTTATATTCCTTAAAAACACCAGTACTTCCTCCTCTTTAATCGTCATAGTTTCCATAACTTCCCTACTTGTTTCCCTTACCTTACACAATTCAATATCCTTCTCCTTAGTGAATACTGAAGAAAAGAAATTGTTTAAAATCTCCCCCATCTTTTTCGGCTCCACACATAGCTGTCCACTCTGATTCTCTAAGGGACCAATTTTATCCCTCACTATCCTTTTGCTATCAATATATCTGTAGAAACCCTTTGGGTTTATTTTCACTTTACTTGCCAAAGAAACCTCATATCTTAGCTTTTCTAATTTCATTCTTAAGATTCTTCTTACATTCTTTATATTCTTCGAGCACCTCATTTACTCCATGTTGCCTACATTTATTGTAGATATCTCTCTTTTTCCTAACCAAGTTTCTAATATCTCTTGAAAACCATGGCTCTCTCAAACTTTTAACCTTTCCTTTTAACCTAACAGGAACATAAAGATTCTGTACCCTCAAAATTTCACCTTTAAATGACCACCATTTCTCTATTACATCCTTCCCATAAAACAAATTGTCCCAATCCACTGCTTCTAAATCCTTTTGCATCTCCTCAAAGTTAGCCTTTCTCCAATCAAAAATCTCAACCCTGAACCCAGACCTATTCTTCTCCGTAATTATATTGAAACTAATGGCATTGTGATCACTGGACCTGAAGTGCTCCCCAACACATACCTCCCTCACCTGACCTATTTCATTCCCTAACAGAAAATTCAACATTCCCCTTTCTCTAGTCAGTACATCTATGTATTGCTGCAAAAAACTATCCTGCACACATTTTACAAACTCCAAACCATCCATCCCTTTTACAGTATGGGCTTCTCAGTCTATGTGTGGAAAATTAAAATCTCCCACAATCACAGCCACAATCTGTGCTTACTACAAATATCTGCTATCTCCTTGCAAATTTGCTCCCCCAATTCTCAATTTGCTCTTCCAATTCTCCAATTTATATATAAAAATATAGCCACTGTCCTGCCTTCTTTATAGCTGCATGAATATGCTTGGACCATTTTAGATCCTCGGAGATCTTAACACTCAGAAAATCTCTAAAAAAGAGATAAAGTTCCTTTGCGCGCCTTGTTTGGCACTTCGGGCAGTAACCTTGCCACTTTAGTGTTCGTCTGTTTTACGAGGCCAAATTGCCAGCTCTATGCTCAACCCAGCACGGATGGAAAGTGTGCAAGGACTCTGCCAGATTCGAACCAGGGACCACTTGTTCCGAAGTAGGGGTGTGGGTGCGTACAGCCAAAATAAAAGTAGTTACCCAATCTTCAGCCCTGACTTCTGCGTTCCAACACACACTTGTGGAGATCACATGTGAGTTGATGGCAGGAAGAGGATAGAAGGTAGCCACCTGCAGAACTGCTGACCACAGCTAAATGCAATTATCTTTGGCACAGTTTGAGTATTCTGTTCCCTGTGAATTAGGTACAAAGGAATGTAAACGGCATGCTTTCATGGGTGAGAAGAGGCCACCTGCTCAGTCAGTTGGCATGACAGGGTTGCTGTTGACTCATTAAGTCTAAAAGCAGTACTTAAGGCAGTTGTGCTTGGCTGTCCAGTGAGATCAAAGTTTAACTGTTCCACAATTGGGCAGGTTGGCAAAACTGTCACTGTATCCAGGAGAAAAGTACCTTTTACTAAATACTCAGTTATTTAGTTTTTCACTGGAAAATCTGAGGAAAAAGAATTAGAAATTCAAGTTTGAGAAGTAAGAAGCAAATTATTTAGCAGAGAGGGCGGAGGAGGGAACAGAGGGAACAGGTGGAAAAGAAGAAATTTCTCTGTGACAAACAACAGAAAATCTGCGGATGCTGGAAATTTAAACAACACACACAAAATGCTAGAGGAACTCAGCAGGCCAGGCAGCATCGATGGAAAAAAAGCAGCCGACGTTTTGGGCCAAGATTTCTCTGTGAGGTGAGACTAGACAACCTGACGTGGGAGGTAAAATCAGTTTAAGCTTCTTTGATTCTGTAAGGTGGCACTGATGGTTGGGCCAGGGAAGATTTAAACAAATGGGAAAACTTGGCCAAGTGAGGGATATCTGAGGGGTAAGGCTTTTTTCCAGTGACAGACTAGAGCTAGAGGTCAAAGCTGAAAGGTGAAATACAGTGCCTATAAAAATTACTTACCCCCCCCCCCCCAGCAGTTTTCATGCTTTATTGTTTTACAACATTGAATCACAGTGGAATTCATTTGTTTTTTTGTCACTGATCAACAGAAAAAGACTTTCATTTCAAAGTGAAAACAGATCTCTACAAAGTGATCTAAATTAATTACAAATATAAAACATAAAATAATAGATTGCACAAGTATTCACCCACCCCTTTAATATGACACACTAGATCATCACCGGTGCACCCATTGGTTTTAGAAATTGTATAATTAGTTAAATGATGATCTGTTTTTGGACAGTCAAGCTGTTTCAATTGATTGTAGTAAAAATACATCTGTGTCTGGAAGTTCCAACCGCTGGTGAGTTAGTATCTTGGTGAAAACTACATCAGGAAGACAAAGAACTTGCCAAGCAACTTTGTAAAAAGGTTATTGAAAAGCACAAGTCAGTAGATGGATACAGGAAAATCTTCAAGTTACTGAATATCTGTATGGTCTGATGAAACCAAAACTTTTGGTCATCAGAGTAAATGTTATGTTTGGCATAGGCCAAACACCACACATCATCAAAAACACACCATCCCTACCAGGAAGCATGGAGGGGACTGCATCAGGCTGTGGGGATGCTTCACTGCAGCAGGCCCTGCCAGGCTTGTGAAGGTAGAGAGTAAAATGAATGCAGCAAAATACAGGGAAATCCTGAAGGAAAACTTGATGCAGTCTACAAGAGAACTGTGACTTGGGAGAAGATTTGCTTTCCAGCAAAACAATGACTCCAAGCATAAAGCCAAAGCTACACAGGAATGCTTTGTGAACAACAAAGTTAATGTCCTGGAGTGGCCAAGTCAGAGTCCAGACCTCAATCCAACTGAGAATTTGTTGCTGGACTTGAAAAGGGCTGTTCACTCACGATCTGCATGAAGCAGTTTTGTAAAGAAAAATGGGGAAAATTGCAGTGTCCAGATGTGCACAGCTGATAGAGACCTATCCACACAGACTCAAGGGTGCAATTGCTGCCAAAGGTGCATCTTCTAAATATTGACTTGAAGGGGGTGAATATTTATGCAACCAATTATTTTGTGTTTTATATTTGTAACTAATTTAGACCAATTTGTAGAGATCTGTTTCACTTCGACGTGAAAGAGTCTTTCAGTCAATCAGTGTCAAGAAGAGCCAAATTAAGTCCACGATAATTAAAAGTTGTAAAACAATAAAACATGAAAACTTCCAATGGAGGTGAATACTTTTTACTGTATTTAAGGGGATCATGAGAGAGAATTTCTTCATTCAGAGTGTGGAATACTGCTATCAGTATTGGTGTATGCGGGGTCAATCTCAACCTTTAATAGATGGGAGGAGTATCGTGTGGTTGCACGTCTATGGGACTAGGCCGACTAATAGTTCAGCATGAACTAGATGGGCTGAAAGCCCAGTTTCTGTGGTAAAGTGCTCTATGACTCTCTGACTAATCGGTGGAAGGCAAAGATGCCCATTTGTATCAGGTATCAAGGATGAGTTGGGCTGATGGCACCCGTTCCTGTGTGATGAAACTCAATGACTCCATAAGAAGCCATCTTGGTCACTAGATAACGGAATGAATGTGGGAGCTGGAACCATCTTAGTTGAACTATTCTCAGCAGCTTAGTTTTCTGCCCACTACGCCATTGGTGTTTAAGGCAGCAATGAAGATCCTCCATCTCTGGCGGTGTTCAGGGCTTCCTTCATCGTGTGAGCAGCTTCCACTCAGTTTTCATTACTGTCAGTTATGCAAGTCCCGGGTGTAGACCCTCTGGAATGCCATCGCACTCGGTTGTAGAAAGACTGTTCATTGCTGTTTCCATAATCCATTTGTTTTACTAGTCAGGGTTGTTAGCCCAGCACCAAACCCTCGAACCTAGAGAACCAATGGACCTGTCTTAGTCTGGCCTCTACCCTTTGAGCTGCTTGGCATGTGCGAGCCTTCCAAGAGCCAAAGCACAAAGCCCTGACTCCAGCCAACATATCTCTCCAGATCATTGAGGCACGCAAGCCTCCGAACCACAATAAGGTGTGGTCCTCTTGGAGGATTCTCAGCAGAGAAAGTGCCAATTATACAAGGGTATAAATTTAAAGTGATGGGCTAAAGAACCAGAGGCAATATGGGGAAAAATGTTTTTTTTTACACAATGCCTGGTTTGTCTTTCAAACATTACGAAACATTTAAAGTGGAAATTATAAAACACTTCAGGGTTTTGGGGATAGAGCAATGGTGCAGCAGCTGTTGGATAACTCCTGAACAATCTAATACAGATTTAGAGGGCTGAAAAGGCATACAGGAGCAAGTTAGATCAGCTTGTTGAGTGGTGTCACAGTAACAATCTTGTACTCAAAGTCAGTAAAACCAAAGAAATGGTTGTGGATTTCAGAAAGGGTAAGACGAGGGTTCACACACCAGTCTTCATTGAGGGATGAGAAGTGGAGAGCGAGGGAGCAATTTCATGTTGCGGGGTGTCAACAACTCTGAGGGTCTGTCCTGGGCCCAACACATTCAAGGAATGACAATGGCTATATTTGATTCGGAGTTTGAGAAGATTTGCTATGTCACCAAAGACACCTGCAAATTTCTACAGATGTACAGTGGAGAGCATTCTGACTGGCTGTATCACCGTCTGGTATGTGAGGGGAGGGGCACTGCACAGGTTTGAAATGTTGCAGAAAACTGTGAACTGTGTCAGCTCCATCATGGGCACTAGCCTCCTCAGCATCCTGGACATCCTCAAGGAGCGATGCCTCAAAAAGATAGCATCCATCATTGAGGAGTCCCATCACCCAGGATATAACCATATAACCATATAACAATCACAGCACGGAAATGGGCCATCTCGGCCCTCCTAGTCCGTACCGAACTCTTAATCTCACCTAGTCCCACCTACCCGCACTCAGCCCATAACCCTACACTCCTTTCCTGTCCATATACCTATCCAATTTTACCTTAAATGACACAATTGAACTGGCCTCTACTACTTCTACAGGAAGCTCATTCCACACAGCTATCACTCTCTGAGTAAAGAAATACCCCCTCGTGTTTCCCTTAAACTTCTGCCCCCTAACTCTCAAATCATGTCCTCTCGTTTGAATCTCCCCTACTCTCAATGGAAACAGCCCATTCACGTCAACTCTATCTATCCCTCTCAAAATTTTAAATACCTGGATCAAATCCCCCCTCAGCCTTCTACGCTCCAATGAATATCCAATGATATGCCCTCTTCTCATTGTTATCATCAAGGAGGAGGTAGAGGAGACTCCAGCAATATTCCCCACATGATAATTATACATAGTCATAATGATTCCAACTTCTAAGAGCAGCCTTTCATCCTTGGTTGCCCCTAAGAGAAAAGCCTTAGTCAGCTCAACCTTTCCTCATAAATACTCTTTAATCCAGGCAGCATCCTGGTAAATCACCACCATATCCTCCCTAAACCTTCCACATCTTCCATATAATGAGATGAACAGAACGGAACACAATATTCTTAAGTGTGTTCTAACTAGAGTTTTATAGAGCTGTAACGTTACTTTGTGGCTCTTGAACTCAATCCCTGGATGAATGAAAGCCATAGGCCTTCTTGACAATCCTATCAACTTGTGCGGCAAATTTGAGGGATCTATGGACGTGGACCCCAAGATCACTAAATATCTAATTTGACATTTTTGACATCTCAGTCTGTTGCTGCTCTTAGGAGTTAGAATCATTGTGTGGCTTCCATCGGTCGTGATCGACCATGGGTACTGCACCTCTGGTGGTCACTGGGAGTGGCCTCTCCAGGGCAGTGTTGATATGGAGATCCATCTGTTGCCCATGCAGTGGGACCCCCCTCTCCATGCTGATGAGGGGTCCAAAGGAACGATGAAAGTCGATACCGTTTGGTGCCTGCAGCATCGCAGGGGTCGCCGTGCCGATGCTGGGTACAGCAGTCAGCCGCCTTGGCGACTCCAACTCCGGATTTTTCCTCAGGGTTTACTCCCACAGCCTTTCCCGTGAGCGGGTATAGCCGCAAGGCAGTGGAAGTTTGAAATCGGAGTTTTCCCTCTCCTAGGTGAGTTACCATCTGTGGTTAAGGAGCCCCGTCTGCCCAGAGGAACTGGTTTTAAGGTGTCAGTGGTCCACCTTTGCCCTTTATCCTGTCAGTGAGAACAGCTCTGCCGGGCATAAGAACTATGCCACACGTGAAGGTCAGGAGTTGGACTTGGTTGTCAGAGGCTGTTTGAGATGCACACCGTGAAGAGCATTTGTTTAGCAGTGGGAGCTCGTCCCCACTACCACCCTTCGGCTATGACTACCTTTGGAGCCTGGAATCATTATAGCTATTGTATAATTATCATGTAGGGAACATTGCTGGAGGGACGGGCTCGGTCTTTAGAGTGCTATGTGATGTCGCTATAAACTAGAAGATAAAACTCGAGAGTTCAAATTTTAAAGTGCATTTATTATCAAAGTATGTACACTTCATTCAGCCTTGAGGTTCATCTCCTTACAGGCAGCCACAAAAACAAAGAAACCCAATGGAACCCATTAAAAGAGGATAATCAAACATCCAATATGTAGAGAAAAAGTAAAAGTCAATGGGGGTGAAGTTGATTTGAATGGGAAGGGAGTGGAAGTATGAAGTAATCATCCTTCACATATTAACATCTAATGCCAAACTTCAGACACCAGTATTAACTACTAATTCAGAGTCTACTGTGGTGATAGGTGAAATATTGTTTCCGCCACTACATAGTGAAAGCAAGACTATTAAATAGTTCCCTAGTAAGGTAAGTTCTACTCTTTGCCCAAAATCTACCTCGTTATGATCTTGCACCTTATTGTTTACTTGTTCCGCACTTACTCTTACACTTTATTCTGCATTGTTGTTTTACCGTGTTCTACCTCCATGCACTGTATATGAACAGTATGCAAGACAAGCTTTTCTCTGTATTTTGGAACAAATAAAACAATTCAAATTCCAGTTCCAAGCTGCAGGACTCAGTTACTCTATAACTGACAGACCACCTGAATAAGATTGAAGCATTCTGATTAACTAGTCCCTCCTCACTGATTGACACCTTGACAAGACTGGCCATAAGATGTACTAGAGCAACACACACCAATGCTTGTCAACGCCACCTTATGGTCTCCTGACCTCCGCCCCTGTCATATGTCTCTCAATGAATGAGGTGGTGAGCGTATCATATGAAATTTCATAACAATATTTCATTAGTCCATTATGTAGACAGTCCACATGTTATATGATGGCCTCTTTCTTATGCAACCTTCTACCCCTTCCGCAGACAGCCCTTCTTCTAATTGCACTGTCCTTTCTCTTCAAAGCCTGATCTCTTTCCCAAGCCTCATTGTACTCACCCCTCATTGATCCTGTTGTTAACACTGCCTTTAGGTGTGGGTACCTGGTTGGTTGGTTCCCTGAGCCTTCCATATACTGCTGCCAGGTTTTGAGTGCTGGCTGCTCCCTCTACCAACAACCCAGCACCAAGAGGGATTAGTGGATCAGTGTTCCATTGCTTTCACAGCCCACCTGGTGTGAATCGACAGGGATGCTATCTAACTCATTGTCAACCTGTGACTTCCCACAGCTGGCCGCCTCAACCGCTCAGTACTGTCGTCAGTTCCCCTGCCATCTCTCATTGCCACCAGAAGAGCAAAGCTCATGAGCAGAGACAGATTGAGCAGAAGCAAGCTAAAAGGAGGCTGATTATTGCCCTGGTCATCTGTACCCTCTTCATGCTTGGAGAGGTGGTTGGTGAGTACTAATCTTTCCATAAATTTCACACTGGGCGTGGACCCAGTGGGCAGTGAGGAAGGCAATAATAGCTTGCAAAGGGATTTGGGCCAGCTGGAAAAATGTGCTGAAAATGGCAGATGGAATTCAATGCTGATGGGTGACATGTTGCACCACGGTAAGACAAACCAGGGTAGGACTTACACAGTGAACAGTATGCAGAGTGTGGTAGGACAGAGAGATTAGAATGGTACCCGGATGGGAGGGGTGTGGAGGGCTATGTTCCTCGTGTGCATCGATAGAACTAGGTGGAAAGATAGTTTGGCATGGATTGGAAGGACAAGAGGGCCTATTTCTGTGCTGTAGTGCCCTGTGACTCAATAACTATCTGCTGCCTTATATCAAGGTGGGTGTCTACTGACATTAGAAGGGGGGGGGGGAGATTCAAGTTATAGCACCAAATGATATATGGGCATGTACAGAAATGTGCAATTCTTGTTCGACTCCATTTCGTCAATAAAAGCTTTGATCGTTCGCAAAGCAACGAGAGAAATTGAAACACCAAGGTGCATGTGGACGGTGAGCACTGGCTGCTTGTCATTTGATCACTCGCTGCCGGAGACTGAAAGTCCTGTCACTGCGTCCGGAGAGTGTTACCCAGGTTATCTGTGTTTTGGATGTGGACCTGGACTATAGTCTTTTTATCAGTCGTTTTTTTTAGTTTTTTTTTATATTCTGTGTTTTTCACCCAATCTTTCTCATTTTTATTTGTGCAGAGGGATTTGGGGGTGATGTGCCTATTCAGTTTCATTTGTGTTATTTTTTGTGCGGGATGAGGGATTGATGTGCCTGTTCCATTTTTGTTCTTTTTTTTTGTGCGGGAAAGGGGGAATTTGGGGGTTGATGACAGTGCTGCCTTTGTTTGCTTTCTTGGTTTCATGGCTACCCAGAAAAGAACATTTTCAGGTTTGTATACTTTGATAATAAATGAACTTCTGAGCCTTTGAACTTGAGGCAAATAGAGAGCTCAAGTTCGAGTTTGTAAATCTGGCGGGAGCAAAGTATGTTGGGAATAATGAGGGTGGAACAACCTCAGGAGGGGTGTGGACAGGTGTTGGAGAAGGAGTGCTGGGGCAGTAGTGGTGCTGGTGCAGATACACCCAGCCCTGAGACATCAGGCAAATCATTTGATTCCAAACAATTTGTTACTGATGATTACAGAAAGTCTCTCTGGTTGGTGCTTCCCAGTCCCTCCCCTCTCCCTTCCCCTTTTCCCAACCATGATTCCCTTAAACCTGCCCCCTTCCCACTCTCAATTACAATAGAGACCCATATCAGAAGCAGGTTTATCATCACTCGCATAAGTCATGAAATTCATTTTTTTGCAGCAGCAGCGGTACAATGCAATACATGAATTTACTACAGTCCTGTGCAAAAGTCTTAGGCACCCTAGCTATATATATACGTGCCTAAGACCTTTGCACAGTACAGTATTTAGTCTGTCCACTCTCCTTCTCATGATGAGTTGTGATGTGATATTGAAGAGTTGAGATGTTATCTTGAAGTTGAATAAGACTTTGGTGAAGTCAGATTTGGAGTATTGTGTACAGGTCTGGTCATCTACCTGCAGGAAAAATATAAATAAGAGTGAAAGAGAATCTTTACAAGGATGTTGCTGGAACTTGAGGACCTGAGTTATAGGGAAATGTTGAATAGGTTAGGACCTTATTCCCTAGAATGTGGAAAAATGAGGGGGTATTTGATAGAAGTATACAATATTACAAAGGGTATAGATAGGGTAAATGCAAGCAGGCTTGTTCCATTGAAGCTGAGTGAGACTAGAACTAGAGGTCATGGGTCAAGAATGAAAGGAGAATATTCAAAGGCATCTTGAGGGGGAACTAGGAAGGCATTTGATAAGGTAGTCCATGCAAGGCTTATTGCGAAAGTAAGGCAGCATGGGATCCAAGGGGACATTGCTTTGTGGATCCAGAATTGGCTTGCCCACAGAAGGCAAAGAGTGGTTGTAGATGGGTCATATTCTGCATGGAGGCTGGTGACCAGTGGAGTGCCTCAGGGATCTGTTCTGGGAACTCTGCTCTTCATGATTTTTATAAATGACCTGGATGAGGAAGTGGAGGGATGGGTTAGTAAATTTGCTGATGACACAAAGGTTGGAGGTGTCGTGGATAATGTGGAGGGCTGTTAGAGCTTACAGTGGGACATTGGATAGGATGCAAAACTGGGCTGAAAAGTGGCAGATGGAGTTCAACCCAGATAAATGTAAGGTAGTTCATTTTGGTAGGTCAAATACGATGGCAGAATATAGAATTAATGGTAAGACTTTTGGTAGTGTGGAGGATCAGAGGGATCTTGGGGTCTGAGTCCATAGGACATTCGAAGCTGCTACACAAGTTGACTCTGTGGTTAAGAAGGAATACATCAATCGTGGGACTGAGATTAAGAGCCGAGAGGTAATGTTGCAGCTATAAAGGACCCTGGTCAGACCCCACTGTCAGACCCTGGTCAGTACTGTGCTCAATTCTGGTCACCTCACTACAGGAAGAACGTGGAAACCATAGAAAGGGTGGAGAGGAGATCTACAAGGATGTTGCCTGGATTGGGGAGCATGCCTTATGAGAACAGGTTGAATGAATTCAGCCTTTTCTCCTTGGAGCGACAGAAGATGAGAGGTGACCTGATAGAGGTGTACAAGATGATGAGAGGCATTGATCATGTGGATAGTCAGAGGATTTTTCCCAGTGCTAAAATGGCTAGCATGAGAGGCCATAGTTTTAAGGTGCTTGGAAGTAGATACAGAGGAGATGTCAGGGGTCAGGTTTTTACGCAGAGAGTGGTGAGTGCGTGGAATGGGCTGCTGGCGGCTGTGGTGGAGGTGGAAACGATAGGGTCTTTTAAGATAGATGTAGCTTAGAAAACTAGAGGGCTATGGGTAAGCCTAGTAATTTCTAAGGAAGGGACATGTTTGGCACAGCTTTGTGGGCCGAACGGCCTGTATTGTGTTGTAGGTTTTCTATGTTTCAATGTAACTTGTTCACTCAGAGGGTGGTGAAAGTGTGGAACGAACTGCAAGTGGAAGTAGTGGATGCAAGTTCGTTTAAGAGAAGGTTGGATAACTACATGGATGGTGGAGTATGGAGAGCTATGGTCCATGTGCAGACAGAGCGGGCATGGTAGACTAGCAGCTTGTATCTGCTAGATGGGTCATAGGGCCTGTTTCTATGCTGCAGTGTTCTATGGCAATGAAGCTTGGATTGAATTTGGATGCACAGCTGATACCCTGCTGGGTCTTGCCAACTGTGAAGCTGGACGCACTCCCTGGGCTGGGGAAGCTGCGTGACTTGATAATCAGGATATTGCCTGTGTGGAATGACCTTGTCCAGGCCAGACAGTACAGGTAGGTTTGGCAGATAGGATGTGTTACAAGTTGGGAGTGCAGTGGTTGAATTTAGAGGTGCACACATTTATGAAGGGGAAAGAAGGGAAGCTGCCCAAGAAAACATTTGTATATTGGAATAGTCTGGTCATCCTTGATGTAGGTGGGTTTCCAACAGATTTGGTCATGGGACCTGCCTTAAAGTCTTTGTTCAATACATTTTTGATCCCATGGTGCTACAAGTATGAGCTGATCACGCTCAACAAGATAAATGGAATCTGGGATGAAAATGGGATATTTCTGTTCAATCTTGATGACAGGGAAAATTCCAGAGACAGAATTAAATGTCATTTGAACAAATTAATTTAACGAAGCCAATGTGGATTTCTTTGAGCCATATTTTGCCGAACAAACTTGATCACATTGTTTGAAGAAGGTACAGTGGAGTACAATGAGAATGCAATGAAGGTACCTCCTGAAGGAGAAGTCCAAAGGAGGTTCACGAGGTTAATCCCAGGGATGAAGTGGTTAATGCATGAGGAGCATTTCACAGCTCCAGTCCTGTTCTCACTGGAATTTAGACTTTTTTTTTAGCGTGTCACACCAGATAGTCAGCCATTCTTGTCTGGCACGTGGTGTCAGGATTGGTCTCCTTTCGGATTAACTGGGTCACGATAATGAATGTTCCTGACTCGACCCTAGTATTTTTTACGTGGCTGAGTGGCTAGCTCGACGCTCAACCCAGCACGGATGGAAAGTGTGCTCGGGGTTGGCCCGACCTGGATTCGAACTTGGGAGCCTTCGCTCTGGAGTCCGGCACTGATCCCATTGCGCCATCATCCGGTCATGAAGTATAAAGGGGAATCTCATTGAAACTTACCCAATAATGAAAGGCCTTGATGAAGTGGATGTAGGGAGGATATTTCCTATAGTGGGGGGTGGGGTGGGAATCTAGGGCCAGAGGGCTCAACCTCAGAATAGAACAGGGTTCCCAAATCAGGGTCCATGGACCCCTCAGTTAATGGAAAAGGTCCTTGGTATAAAAAAGGTTGGGAACCTGTGAAATAGGACATCCCTTTAGAACAGAGATAAAGAGGAATTCCTTTAGCCAGAGGGTGGTGAATCTGTGGAACTTGTTAGCACAGATGGCTGTGGAGGCAAGGTCATTGAGTAAATTTAAAGGGGAGGTTGATAGATTCTTGATTAATAAGGGAGTCAAAGGTTATGGGGAGAAGGCAGAAGAAAGAGGTTGAGAGGAACAATAGATCAGCCATGATGGAATTTGCAAAGCAGAAGGGTCTAATTATGCTTCTATGTCTAATGTCATTTGAAAAGATGTCACATAATAGACTTGGCATCAAGCTTGAGGGCCATGGAATAAAGAGACAGAGAGTTGTCCAAGTAACAGGAATGGTGACCACTGCCTAAACATTTCACCTTTCACCCCAGAGCTTTGCTGGACTGAACGGTAGGTACAGAGGGGGTGGCAAATGGGGAGCTGGTTCTAACAGGCTAATAATATGGAGAATTCATTTGGAGATGGGCGCAATTTCCAAATTTGCAGGTGATGCAAAACTTAGAGGTGTAGTAAGCTGTGAGGAGCACCGTAATAACCTTAAAGGAAATATAGACAGATAGGGGAATGGGCAGGTAGAGGGCACATGAAATTTTAATGATGAGGAATGTGATGTATTATATTTTGATAGAAAGGATGAATCATGGTGATGTAAACCAAGGTGTAAATCATAGATGTTAACATGTAAACATCAAAGAATGAGGATTTCCTTCCTCCATCATTGATGCTGCCCTTACCCACATCTCCTCCACTTCCCCAACATCCTCATTCACCACATCGTTCCACCACCTTCACAGTGATGGAGTTTCCCTTGTCCTTACCTACCACCCCATGAGCCTCCGCATCCAACACGTCATTCTCCGTAACTTCCACCACTTTCAAAAGGATCCTACCACCAAACGTGTCTTTACTTACTCCCCAGCTCCACTTTCCACAATGATTGGTCCCTCCATGATTCCCTTGTCTGTTCATCCCTCCCCTCCGGGCACTTATCCCTGCAAGCAGCCTATTTCCTACTTTTGCCCATTCACCTCCTCCCTCACCTCTACTCAGGGCCTCAAACAGTCCTTCCAGGTGAGACAGCGCTTTGCCTGTGAATCTACTGGGATCATCTATTGTGTCTGTGTCAATGCTCCCCATGTGGTCTTCTCTACATTGGGGAGACCTGTCATAAATTTGGGGACTGCTTCGTAGAGCACCTCAGCTCCATCTGCTAAAAGCAGAACTTGCCAGTGGCCAAAGATTTCTATTCCCATTCCCATTCCAACATGTCAGTCCCTTTGTGCCGTGATGAGGCCACCCTCAATGTGGAGGAGCAACACCTTATGAACACCTTAGATAACACAGGCAGGGATGACGGCAGAAAAGCAATGGCTGGAATTTCTGGAAGCAGTTTGGAAGGAACTGGATATACACATCCCAATGAAGAGGAAGTATTCTAAAGGGAGGATAACACAACCATGGATAACAAGAGAAGTCAATGCCAACATAAAAGCCAAAGAGAAGGTGTATAATAGAAAAAAAATTAGTGGCAAGTTAGAGGGTCTGGAAAAACCAACAGGAGGCAACTAAAAAAATTTCATTAAGAAGGTAAAGATGGAATACAAAAGTAAGCTAGCCAATAATATTAAAGAGGATACCAAAAGTTTCTTCAGATACATAAAGTGTAACAGAGAGGCAAGAGTTGATATTGGACCACTAGAGAACAATGCTGGAGAGGGAGTAATGGGGGACGAGGAAATGATGGAAGAACTGATTAAGTATTTTGCATCAGTATTCTCTGTAGAAGATGTTAGCTGAATGGTGGAAGCTTCAGGTGTCAGGGGAAATGAAGTGTGTGAAGTTACTTTTACTAGGGAGAAAGTTCTTGGGAAAATGAAAGGTCTGAAGGTTGATAAGTCAGTTGGACCAGATGGTGTATGCCAGGGTTCTGAAAGAGGAGGCTGAAGAGATCGTGGAGGCACCAGTAATGACAAGAATTAGTAATTACTAAAAGTTGAGTTCACTCAACCTATTCTCACAAGGCATGCTCCCCAATCTAGGCAATATCCTTGTAAATCTCCTCTGCACCCTTCCTATGGTTTCGACATCCTTCCTGTAGTGAGGCGACCAGAACTGAGCACAGTACTCCAAGTGGGGTCTGACCAGGGTCCTTTATAGCTGCAACATTATCTCCCGGCTCTTAAACTCAATCCCACGATTGATGAAGGCCAATGCACTGTATGCTTTCTTAACCACAGAGTCAACCTGAGCAGCAGCTTTGAGTGTCCTATGGACTCGGACCCCAAGATCCCTCTGATCTTCCACACATCATATTTGACCTACCAAAATCAACCACTTCACACTTATCTGGGTTGAACTCCATCTGCCACTTCTCAGCCCAGTTTTGCATCCTATCAATGTCGCACTGTAACCTCTGACAGCCCTCCACACTATCCACAACACCTCCAACCTTTGTGTCATCAGCAACCCATCCTTCCACTTCCTCATCCAGATCATTTATAAAAATCACGGGATATGAAAGAAAGGATGTAATGTTGAGACTTTATAAAGCACTGGTGAGACGTTACTTGGAGCATTATGAACATTATGAGCAAGTTTGGACCCCTTATCTTATAATGGATGTGCTGAAACTGGGGAGGTTTCAAAGGAGGTTCACAAAAATGATTCCAGGATTGAATGGCTTGTTGTATGAAGAGCGTTTGATGGCTTTGGGCCTGTATTCAGAAGAATGAAGGGTGACCTTTTTGAAACCTATCGAATGGTGAAAGGCCTTGATAGAGTGGCTGAGGAGAGGATGTTTCCTATGGTGGGAAAGTTTAAGACCAAGGACACAGCCTCAGAATAGAGGGGTGTCCTTTTGCAACAGTGATGAGGAGAAATTTCTTTAACCAGTGAGTCGTGAAACAGGGAAATTCATTGCCACAGGCAGCTGTGGAGGCCAAATCTTTATGTATATGTAAGGCAGAGGTTGATAGATTCTTGACCGGTCAGGGCATGAAGAGATATGGGGGGGAAGGCCAGAGACTGGGGCTGGGAGGAAATATGTATCAGCCATGATGGAATGGTGGAGCAGATTCGATGGGCCAAATGGCCTAATTCTGCTCCTCTCGTTTATGGTCTTAATTATATTGCATCCAGGTAGCCTCCACCTGATGGCAAGGATATTGATTTTTTATTCTGGTAAAAAAAAGATTCCCTCCCCCCTCCCCTTCTTCTACTCTCCACTTTGGCCTCATACCTTTTCTCACCTACCTATCACTTCCTCCCTAGGTCCGCTCCTCCTTCCCTTTCTCTCATGGTCCACTCTCCTCTCCTATCAGATTCCTTCTTCTCCAGCCCTTTATCTTTCCTACGCACCTGGCATCACCTAGATCAGGGGTCAGCAACCTTTACCACTGAAAGAGCCACTTGGACCCGTTTCCCACAGAAAAGAAAACACTGGGAGCCGCAAAACCCGTTTGACATTTAAAATGAAATAACACTGCATACAACGTTTTGTTTTGCCTTTATGCTATGTATAAACAAACTATAATGTGTTGCATTTATGAAATTGATGAACTCCTGCAGAGAAAACGAAATTACATTTCTGCATGCAACAAAAACATTTTGACCTCCGAAAAAAAGACGTTGGGTTGAAGGTTACTTTTAAGTAAAATACTCAATGTCTATTTGAGTCCTTCTTGTATTTATGAAAAACGCCAAACTTAAATTTGCCGCCAGCAGCAAACCAAAAATAACGTCAGCCAGCTGTCAACCTGAAAAATAAAAGGACTATTTCACTGAACAATGAAAACATATAAATATACGCAAAATAATAGGCAATTAAAATATTTATCATCCTTGTTCAGGTTGACTCACACCTGACAATGCAGTCGTATTCAGTAGGGATGGATCGATGCTTAGGGGAGTGACCGGGAAGGATAATGTGTTTTTTTCCTCTCTGAACTCACAGAAGCGTTTCCCAAATGATGTTTGCATTGCGATGATTGCAGAATGTAAATACTCCGAATTTATCAAGTCGTGACCTTGTTTGAACTCTCTCAAATTGGGGAAGTGAGACAATGTGCCTTTCTGTAAATCTCTGGCAAGCACTGTCAACTTGCGCTCGAATGCCAAAACATCCTCCAACATGTGCAGGGCTGTACGTCCTTACCCCGTTGAAGAGCTGTGTTCAGCGTGTTCAGGTGCGCTGTCATGTCTACCATGAAGTGTAGCTTTTCCAGCCACTCTGGCTGTTCCAGCTCAGGAAAGGTGAGCCCTTTGCTGCCCAGGAAAGTTTTCACTTCTTCCAGACACGCGACAAAGCGTTTCAGCACCTCCCCTCTGGACAGCCAGCGATAAAAACACGTTGTAGCGGTGTGCTACACGCAGTCAGTAAACTGCAGTCAAAGATAGCTTTATTCGAACTAAACAGCCTTGCTTTTAAGCCTCCCTCAACCCGCCCCCCCATGGGCGCGGATGCTGCAAAAGACACGTACTCACAAACCCCCGTAGGCTATCTCCCTTAGCCTGAACGCTGGCTAATTGTGAGCCGGTTCGGATGTGTCAGGAAATGGGTCGCCACAACGTCTTATTTAGATTGTACAAGATCACCAGAATCTTCAAATTTAGATTTACATTTCAAAAACTAACAAACCAACATAAAATACATTTTAATTAAATACTGACCATGTAGCGGTGTGCTACACGCAGCGCTAAAATTACGACACAGAGTCAGTAACTGCAGTCGAAGGAAAAAACTTTATTCGAAATCTTCAGCCTCACTTTTAAGCCTCCCTCAACCTGCCCCCATGGCGCAGAGGCTCCAAAGCTCTGTGCTCACAAACCCCCGTAGGCTATCTAATTGTGAGTCGGTTCGGATGTGCCAGGAAAAGGGTCGCCACAACCAATTATTTCTCAAAGCAACAGGGAGCCGCAGCACAGACGTAAAAGAGCCACATGTGGCTCCGGAGCCGCGGGTTGCCGACCCCCGACCTAGATCCTTCTAGCTATCCTCCTTCCCCCCACCTTTGTTTTCTGGCATCATCCCCCTTCCTTTCCAGCCCTGAAGAAGTGCCTCAGCCTGGAACATTGGGACTGTTTTTTTCATTTCCATAGATGCTGCCTGAACTGCTGAGTTCCTCCAGCATTTTGTATGTTTTGAAATGTAAACCACGGGAACCGTTCTAAATGGGATACAGAGAGATGTGGGGTATGTGTTGAAGGAGTCAGGGTGGGTTGAGAAAGTGATTAAGCTGCACATGGGATCTAGTGATTTACAGAGAGAGACATAGTACAAGAGCAGGTAAATCATAATGGAGCTCCATAAAACACCAGCTTGATTACGCCCGGAATATTGGGTACTGAGCTCTAGCAAAGAGGTAACAGTTCAGGCAAGGATGCAGAAGAAATTCACCAAAATGATTCCAGGAATAAAGGAGTTTAGATTTCTGGAGGGTTTTTAGCAGGATTTGAGGAACACAACTTCAGACTTTCCAGTGTTTGGTTGTAGAAAAGCCTGTTCACTCAGGTACACACACAAAATGCTGGAGGAACTCAGCAGGTGAAGCAGTGTCTATGGAAATTAATAAACAGTTGATGCTTTGGTTCGAGACCCTGATGAAAGGTCTCTGCCCGAAATGTTGACAGTTTATTCATTCCTATAGATGTTATTTATTCAATTCTGACCTGCTGGGTTTCTCCAGCATCTTGTGCGTGTCGGTCTATGTTTCCAACATCTGTAGTATCTCTTGTGTTTAGGTATCAGGGAAATGGTTTTAGAATTCCAGACAGTGGAAAGATGGAGATTGGTCATGGTGAGTTCAATCATATATCAACTCTGATTCACGTGACGGGTTCAATAGGTTGGGACTTTATACCCTGGAGTGCAGGAGAATGAGGAGATATCTTATAGAGGTATAGAAAGTTATGGGAGGTGTTGATTGGGCGACATTTTCACCACAGTTTGGGTGAGATTAGAACTAGAGGTCATAGTTTATGGGTGAAATATTTAAGGGGAATCTAAAAGAGTACCTCTTTATTCAGAGGGTGGAGAAAGCGTGGAATGAGCTGCCGGTGGAGATGGTAGGTGCTGGTGCAATTGTAACATTTAAAGAAATTTATATACAATACTGCCCAAGTCTTAGACACATATATGTATGTAGCTAGGGTGCCCGAGAGACTTTTGCATAATACTGTAGTAATTTTGTATATTTCACTGCTCTGCTGCCACAAAAAAAGCAATACTTCATGGCATATATGAGTGGTGATTCCGAAATGGGTCTCTGTTGTGGACTGAAAGTGGGAAGGGGGCAGGAAGAGGGGAATCATGTTTGGGAAGAGGAAGGGAGAGGGGAGGGAACAGGAAGCACCAGAGAGACATTCTGTAATGATCAATAAACCAGTTGTTTGGAATCAAATGACCTTGCTTGCTGTCTCAGGTGGGTGTGTCTGCACCCACACCACCCCCTGCCCCGGCCCCTGGAACTCTTTCTCTGCCACCCATTCCACATCCCTCCTGCAGTGCTTCACCCTCGCCACTTCCAACATCCTCTGCTCCCTCCAGATTTACAAACTCGCTGTCTGCTCCATGTTGACTAATACAAAAGTCTTAGGCACCCTAGCTATATATATATATATATACCTAAACCTTTTGTGTAGTTATGTAAATACATGAATAGGAGGAGGAGTTTGTAGGGCTATGGTCCAGGTGCAGGTAGATAGGACCAGGCAGAAAAATTGGGTAAGCACAGATTAGATGAGCCGAAGAGCCTGCCTTTGTGCTGGAGTGCTTTATGACTCAATGATGCTCCTGATGTGGTATGGCCATGTCTCTTCCTATTGCTGTAGTCTATTCTCTCTCACACAATGTTCTTTTCCACCTGGTATTCATCAACTCTTTTGAATTGCTTCAGATCAGGTAGCTGTGTTTGGCCTTTCCTCCCCTCAGCTACTCTGTAAAATGTATCACTTTGACTAACCTATTGGTGATCTCCCTGTGAAATTTTGTTTAAGTTTCATTTACAAGTGTTCCTGTGAAACTATTTTGAATGTTTCTCTTCACTTCAGGTGTTAAAGATGTAAGTGTGAACAAAATAATGTACCATAATTGCTGGCCATTGGTGTAATAGCATCAGCCCTGGACTTCAAGGTGAATGGTCCTGAGTTCGAATCCAGCCAGCTCCTTGCACGCTTTCCATCTATGCTGGATTGAGTGTTGAGCCAGCAACTCAGCCTTGTTTAAAAAAAAAGACAAAATGCTAAAGAAAGGTACCCGCCTGATGCACCACAAGGAGCAGAAAGGAATGGCAATGTAATATATAGAATATAGAACAGAGAAAACTCTAGCACAGTGCTTTTAAACTACCCTACTTGTTTACTGCCTGTTACACCACAGGCATTTAGGGCAGCAATGAAGGTCCTCCATCCCTGTCTGTATCGAAGGTTTCTTCATTGCTGTTTCCATAACAATTGTTTTTTACCCAGTTAGCCCTGAGCTGAA
This sequence comes from Hypanus sabinus, assembly GCF_030144855.1. Taxonomy (NCBI): domain Eukaryota; kingdom Metazoa; phylum Chordata; class Chondrichthyes; order Myliobatiformes; family Dasyatidae; genus Hypanus; species Hypanus sabinus. The sequence continues at coordinate 200,151,001 of NC_082706.1, forward strand.
CCCCTGAACCTGGAGGACCGGTGGACCACTCTTAGTTTGGCCTCTACCTTTTGACCTGTTTCTTATGGGTGACCCTACCAAGAGCAAAAGCACAGGGCCCTGACTCCAGCCAACATAGCTCTCTGGCTCATTGGGACACACAAGCCTCCAAACCCTCCGACAAGGTTGTGGTCCTCTTGGAGGTAATCTACCAAGATAGGCACATGGATGATAGAAAAATGGAGAGTTATGTAGGAGGGAAGGGTTGGATTGTTCTAAGTGTTTCTTAAATGCTCCCAACATATCATCACCCCTGGGAGGCCTTTCTATGCATTCGCCACTTTCTAAATCCACTCCTCTGACATTCCCCCTATACTTTCCTCCAATCACCTTAACATTATGCCCCTACATATTAGCCATTTCTGCCCTGGGACAGTCTCTGTCAACTGGATCTCTGCCTCTTATCATCTCGTACAATTCTCTCAGGTCACATCTCATCCTCTTTCACTCTGAAGAGAAAAGCCCTAGCTTGCTCAACCAAGCCTCATGAGATATGCTCTCCAATCTAGACGGCATCCTCGTAAATCTCCTCTGCACCCTCTCTAAATCTTCCACATCCTTCCTATAATAAGGCAGTCAGAATTCAACACAATATTGTAAGTGTGTTCGAACCGGGGTTTTATAGACCTACAACATTACCTTGAGGATCTTGAACTCATTCCTCCAGCTAATGAAGACCAACATGCCATATACCTTCTTAACCATCCTATCAACTTGTATAACAGCTTCAAGAGATCTATGGATTTGGACCCTGTGGTGAACTACATATACCTGTCTGGACACGCCCCTCTGTTGACTGCTCCTGTGGCTCCTCCCACTGACCCCTGTATAAAGGCTGTTGGAGGCACTGCTCCTCCCTCAGTCTCCAGGATGTTGTGTGGTGGTCTCTTGCAGCTAATAAAGGCCTATTGTTCACCTCCCATCTCTGAGAATTATTGATGGTGCATCAGACCCCAAAATCCCTCTGCTCCTCCACACTGCTAAGAGCCTTGGCATTAACCCTGTATTCTGCCTTCAAATTTGACCTTCCAAACTGAATCACATCACGCTTCTCCTGATTGAACTCCATCTGCCTCTTCACAGCCCAGTTCTATATCCAATCAGTGTCCCGTTGTAATCTATGATGACCTTCTACACTGTCGACAGCTCCACCGACTTTTGCATCAAATGCAAACTTACAAACCCACGCTTCCACTTTCTCATTCAACTAATTTATAAAAATCACAAAGAGCAGGGGTCCCAGAACAGAACAGATCTCAGAGGAACATTACTGGAAGCTACAAGTAAGTTAAGTTTGGTCTTTACCTGATGGTGATGATTTTTGTTGAGTCCGCGTGGGACATAACATGGTCTGACAAACCTTTCTCTCCCTTTTGCTCTCAAAGGTGGATATCTGGCAGGGAGCTTGGCTGTCATGAGTGATGCGGCACATCTTCTAGCGGACATCACGAGTTTTCTGATTAACCTGTGCTCATTATGGTTATCCTCAAGACCGGCCACCAAGAGATTAAATTTTGGATGGTACAGAGCAGGTAGGAGTTTCAGAATTAAATGCAGTTTTCCCTATGCTTCAAGTGAAGCATCAGCAAAATTAAAAACAAAGATTACTTCTGTTTTGAAATTTTTCAAAAATAAATGAAATGGAATGATTTTTATTTATTGACATACAGTGTGGAATATGCCCATCTGCACCTGCGAGCTAATCCACCCGATTTAACCCTAGCCTATTCACTGGACAATTTACAACGACCAATTAACCTACCAGCCGGTGTGTCTTTGGGCTGTGGGAGAAAACCGGAGCACCCAGAGAAAACTCACAGGGAGGACGTACAAACTCCTTACAGGGCAGCAGTGGGAATCGAACCCAGGTCACTTGCACCGTAAAGGGTTGTGCTAACCACTGCGCGACCATGCCATCCTGATATGTTGATTTAAGGATGTTGAAGATTATGAGGAGAAGGCAGGAAGAATGTTGTTGAGAGGGATAATAAACTGGTCATGATGCAGTGGCGAGGAGAAGACTCAATGGGCTGAATGGCCTAATTATGATCCTACGACATATGGTCTTATTGTGTCCATGTGAGCTAAAACTGTGAAGCAAAAATATATCCAGAGTATTTATTTTTTAGTGTGACAAACAGTATTAGCTTAACCGCAAGTTATACAGCCTGATCTTCCTTATTTTTACTTCATAAAAGCATGTGTTATACAGTACTGTGCAAGAGTCTTGAGCACATGTATCTAGTTAGGGTGCCAAAGACTTTTGCACAGTACTGTAGTAACTCTAAGTGTTGTGCTGTACTGCTGCCGCAAGAAAAGCATGATACTGTATATGTGGGTGATGATAAATCTGATTCTGATATGGGTCTCTATTGTGGACTGAGTGTGGGAATGGGGCAGGGAGAGAGGGATCATGGATGGCAAAGAGTAAGGAAGAAGGGAGGGAGCAGGATGCACCAGAGAGACATTCTGCAATGATCAATAAACCAATTGTTGCAATCAAATATCCTTGCCTGGTGTCTCAGGGCTGGCTGTGTCTGCACCGATGTCAACCACCGCTCCTGGCGCTCCTTCTGGGCCATTTGTCCCACACTCCTCCCATGGCACTCCACCCTCACCTTTCCTAACATACTTTGCTCCCTCCACACTTACATATTTGCTTCCACTGCATGTTGACAAATACGAGGTGTGACTGATAAGTTTGTGGCCTATGGTAGAAGGAGATGAGTTATACAGCTCCCGTTAAATCCACATGCAGTTCAACTCTTTGAGTGATTATGCAGAAAGTTTGAAGTTAATAACTTATCAGGGGTGATTGATAAGTTCGTGACCTAAGGTAGAGGGAGATGAGTTATAAACCAAACTTTCTGCATAATCACTCAAAGAGTTATCCTGCATGTGCATGTAATGAGAGCTGTATAACTCATCTCCTTCTACCACAGGCCGCAAACTTATCAATCACCCCTGCTGTGGACACCTGGAGGTCCAAGATCCGTAGGCTCCATGACCGCTGGACTAAGTGTGTAAATGTAGGAGGGGACTGTGTTGAAAAATAAACATGCTAGGTTTTCTAAAATTGATTCCTTCTACCTTAAGCCACGAGCTTATCAACTACCCCTCGTATAGTACTGTGTAAACGTCTTAAGCACCCTAGCTAGATATACCTAAGTCTTTTGCACTGTACTGTATATCCAGGAATTTGCAAAGATCATTTGTCTCTGGTTTGCCATGAAGTGCGGCGCGTGGTCAATTTTTTATCCTTTAATGTTTAGACATTTCTCTCCCTCTTATAGGTTTGTGCTGTTCATTGTATAATAAAAGAAAGGACCGTGTAGTTCAGGCATGGGCAAACTACGGCCCGGGGGCCATATGCTTTTTAATCCGGCCCGCAGAACTTGATGAAATTATATTAATAAACCTTGTTAACGTTTTTTCCCCGCAATTCTGGCGTTTTCCCAATAGATGATGCACTCTATATACATTGACCTTTGTTGAGGTGCAGCGTATTACTCCACATTTGCGCTTTACTCTTTGTTCGGCTCGACCTATTTGTGTGAACAGGTGTTCAGCGTCATGAACATCAACAAAGCCAGCCATAGATCCAAGTTAACTGACCAACACCTCAGATCCATCCTGAGAATCACCACAACAAAACTAAATCCAGACTTTGATGCGCTGGCTAAAAAGGGAGACCAACAACACTGTTCCCACTGAAATTAAAAATAAGTTTCTTCGTTGTGTTATGTAAAAAATGCATTTGAAAATATTTTTTTCAATAAGCCTTACATGTTACATGTCATTTCTGTTAAGTGATGGACATAAGTAGTGCGCAGGTGCATGTATGTTCTCAAAATAAAAAATGCTCTCCAGATCAAATAACGCGTTCCGCATACTGGCGCGCTGTCACTGTTCTGCCCTTGTGCTGGTCGTTGTTGAGTTTTGGCACAGGGGACAATTGAATAAGAAGGAGCAGGACAAGTAGACCTGCATCTCCTACCGTTTTTGAAATAAAGACAGTCAAGAGGAAAGTGATGATGATAATATCTTGAAGGATAACAGAATTTTCAGTGCTTTAAAATAATAACTGTTACTATTTAAAAAAAGCTGTATTCTATTCATTTAATTTTCAGTGTTTTAAAAGTCATTTCAATAAATAGCTAAATACCATGGGACTTCAAAGACAGATATTTTGTTGTAATGCATTTGTTCATTTTCAATTGAAATTAAAGCACATGTTTTCTACATATCCCATGATATTTTATTTTCTCTTATGAGAACACTCCGTCCATCTGCTCCTGGTCCGGCCCCCCTATCAAATTTTAGAACCCTTTGTGGCCCAGAAGTCAAAAAGTTTGCCCACCCCTGGTGTAGTTGGACATGTTCTACTATGAAAAAAATCTCTTCAGAATCAGGATCAGATCTTAATATCACTGGCATATGTCATTAAATTTGTTGTTATGTAGTAGCAATACATTGCAATGCATAATAATAAAAACTGTAAATTACAGTATATATATATATAAATATTAAACTAAATAAATAGTGCAAAAAGAGAAAGAAGTAAAGGGGTAGTGTTCATGGGTTCAATGTCCATTACTTACTATCAAACCAATAGATTTCCTGTTGTTTCAATGTACCTGAAGCTCCTCTAGTTCAAAATGACGATGAGTGTAAATAGGATAAGCACAAGCCAGCTTTTTCCACTGAGGTTGGGTGGGGCTACAACCAGAAGTCATGGGTGAAATGTGAAAAGTTTAAGGGAACATGAGGAGAAACTTCTTCACTCGGAGAGCTGTGCGATTGTGGAATGAATTGCCAGCACATGTGGTGCATGTGAGCTCAATTTCAACTTTTAAGAGAAGTTTGGATAGGTACATGGAAGGTAGAGGTTTGGGGGGGCTAGGGTCCAAGTGCAGGTCGATGGGAGTAGGCAGTTTAAATGGTTCCACATGGACTCGATGGGCCAAAGGGCCTGTTTCTGTGCTGTACTTTTCTATGACTCTGAAAATAAATTCCCACTTAATTTGCTTTTGCCAGAAATAATTGGAGCATTATTTTCGGTGATCGTAATTTGGATTGTAACTGGTATCCTGGTCTACCTTGCCACTCAACGATTGATCCATTCTGATTTTGAAATTGAAGGATTGGTTATGGTTATAACATCTTCCATTGCCGTGGTAGTAAACATAATGTAAGTTAAGTTTTGAAATTTGCTTGGTATTTCTTTCCACATGCCACCTTTTAAATAAATCAGACTTAGTTGTATTCTTGCCTTAAAATGGTGTTCATCAAAGTTACACACAAAAAGAACTCAGCAGGTCAGGCAGCGTCTGCGGACGAGAATAAAAAGTTGACATTTCAGGTCAAGGCCCTTCATCAGGACTGGAAAGGAAGGGGGGAGAGGGATAGAATCTAGAATAAGGAGCAGGGGGAGGAGGACAAGCTAGCAAGTACAGGTGAATCCAGGTGAAGGGGAAAGTGCATAGGTGGGGGGAGTGAGAAACTGAGAGGTGAAAGGTGAGAGCTTTCCCCATCCTGGCTCACCTCTCACCCCTACTCTTCTCCTCACCTGTTTATCACCTCCCCCTTGTTCCCCTCCTCCTTCCCTTTCTTCCATGGTCCACTATTGTCTCCTATCAGATTCCTCCTTCTTCTTCAGCCCCTTTTCCACCTATCACTTCCCAGTATTTTGGAGGGCTGGGAGGCTGGTGAGGGTGCTTCTCTGCTGATAAACTTTATCCCACAGATAAAGTAATTCTTTCACCTATCTTCTCTCAGTTTCTCACTTCATTCCCCCCTCCTCCACCCACCTACCTTCCCCCTCACCTGGTCTTCCCTATCACTTGCCATCTGTAGTCCTTCCCTTACCCCCACCTTCTTATTCTGGCCTCTTCCCCTTTCCTTTCAAGTCCCAATGAATTATCTTGGCTCAAAATGGCGGCCGTTTCTTCCTCTTCAAGAGGCTACACTGTGCAGATCTAGCAGCTGAAGCTCAGCAATGGGGCTGGAAAACCGAAGTTTGTCCTGTGTGAGTGGGTTATAGGGGATTTACAGTCACGCCCACCATCAAATTGGTGAAGGAGCTGGGGATCCATGGTCAGAATCTACTCCAAACCATCAGAGCCACATCAGAGGTGGTGGAAAGAAGCAGTCAATGGCTTTGGATCAAGTGAAGACTTCTCTCGGGCTCCTGGGCGCATCAAGAGAGTGGGAAGACACAATGGGGGGGGGGGGTGGGTAACTCTGGGGTGCCAGAAGTTGTCGTTCAGCCCTCTGGAGAAGTCTTGAGCTAATCGATGAAACATGGAGGTAGAAGGGTGCCCACTTGAAAATCCCCGCGTGTTAACCCTGTACCACTTCCAGCACCAAGGCAGTGTCAAGCTAGTGCTCAAGGCCCATTGGCACAAGAGATAGTAACATTTTATCCTGTGATTCTTTTTTATTTTGGCTTCTGCGACCCTTCCTTTCCAGTCCCAATGAAGGGTTTCAGTCCGAAGTGTAGACTGCTTATTCCCCTCCATAGATGCTGCCTGACCTGCTGAGTTCCTCCAGCATTTTTGTGATTGTTACTCTGGATTTCCGGCATCTGCAGAATCCCTTGTGTTAAATATGTTTAGAATGAGGGATGACAGTTGCAGGTAATGGGATTGTCCTCCCAGGATTTACTCGGAGAGGAAATTCCTTCATGTACATTTTTAGAATTATTCTGAACATTTTGCTTGGTGGGGATCTGAATATTTCATCACAGGGCGTGCTCCAGATTGAAACTGATAGAGCTTTGGGTACAAAAGGAATCAGGAAACGGAGAGAAGTGTGAACTTTTTGAACAGCAAGCATGTGGCCTTCTGCAGGATGATGTTTTCTGAATTTAACTTATCTTTTGCAGAATGGGTTTGACACTGTATCAGAGTGGCCATGGTCACAGCCATGGTGCGGTGGCCTACCTTCAACACTCAAATGAAGTTCACCACAGCCATCAGCCAAATGCCAGCATACGCACTGCCTTCATCCATGTTGTGGGAGACTTCTTGCAAAGTGTTAGCGTGCTAATCAGTGCTCTTGTAATTTTCTTCAAGGTTGGTTCCCATGTTATAATTTGCTTATATATTGTTGTTCATTGTTTATATATTTGTTTTTAATTATATTTGCTTGTTTAAAATACATCTATTATCAAAGTAGGTATACTTTGTGCAATCTTGAGATTTACCTCTTTACAGGTAGCCAGAAAACAAAGAAACCCAATAGAAATTATTTAAATAAAAAGAACAGCATTAAACGTTCAGTGTGCAGAGAGGGGGGAAAAACACAAATTGTGTAAACATTGAAAGTAAGCAAAAAGCATTCAGAATGAAAGTGAGTCCACAGACGCGAAGCCAGGCATTGCCACAGCCACAGCAGGCCACTGCCTCTGTTCAGCGCAGAGCCAAGTAAACGTCGTGGGGCAGCGAGCAGGACCAGCTCAAGCTGTGCCTCCAGTCCCAACTCCCTGACCTTTTAAATCTGGCCCACCACATAATTTGTCCAAACCTCGAGCCAGTCCTCACTTTTGGACCCGGGCCCTCCCTGTCATTTCGATGTGCACTCAGCCCAGTGCCCGCACCCGACCCTTCCCTTTCGGCCTGCACCTGACCCTTCCAATTTGGCCTGGCGCTTAAAACGATCAAGCCTTGGATCTCTCCTGGCTCCGCCTTGACTCTGCCTCGAATCGGCTCCAAGTGTGCTCCAGCAGTGGTCAAACATTGGCTCATTCGCCACTCTCCGGCCCAGGCCCCACTGCCATGACACAGCCTATACACGCCACATACAGAATGTCTTGATTTCTATTGCATTTGTTGGATTTTTCTATAAGATCGGGGTGGAGTGGTATCATAGCAGTTATCTCAATTGTTTTATAGTGCCAGGGATTGCCAATCACTAGCTGGCATTGGATTTCCACCCTGTCTGTAAGAGGTTTGTATATACTCCTTATGAAGACATAGGTTTCTCTTGAGTGTCCTGATTTCCTCCCACAGTCTAAAGACATGTGGCTCGGGTGAGTGAGTTGTGGGCATGCTCTATCGGCACCACTTATACACCTCTATCACTTGCATTGTGTAACTCTGGGATTATCTGTGCTAATTCTTAGAAACAAAAAAAAAAATCTCAAATTAGAGGTCAATATTTTTTTTCTTGGTATCAGTGTCTGTGGAATGACAAAGGCAGTTAATGCAATGAGATCTTTTTTTAAAATAATATAGATAAACTGCGTAGTTAGGAATTTTGTTACAGTACCTAGAAATGTATTCATTAAATGAGCTAAGATAGTTTCTGCGCATCCAGGGAAGGTTTACCTATAAAATAAACATTGGCTTTCAATTATTTAAATAGTAAGTATAAATTGGACACCTTAAAAATCATTTAATTCCTTCCTCTAGTTCTCTATTATTCAAAAGTTTGGTGAATTTTTACATTCATGAAAGGTGAAGAGGCTAATTTCAAAGGAGATATGAGGGGTAAATCTTTTTCCACAGAGGGTGGTGAGGGCCTTGAATGTGCTACCTGAGAGGCAGATGGATCATGGATTTTTAAGCGATGTTTACATCGACACATGAATGAAAGATTGTGTTGGCAGAAGGAATGAGCCATTCGATTACGAATTTAATTGGTTCAGCATATCATTGAGGGCCGAAGTGTGTGTGCCTGTGGTCTACTGTTCTATGTTCTGTTACCATGGTGATTAGAAGTTAAAGATTAGCTGTCTTTGTTAAATGTACATTTGAAACATGTAGCAAGATGCATTGACCTGCGCAGTCTGACATGCGCTGGGGGCAGCCTGTAAGTGTTGTCGTGTTTCTGGTACTAACAGAGCATGCCCACAACTCACTGACCCGTACACCTTTGGGATGCGGGAGGAAACCGGAACACCCAGAGGAAATCCACGTGGTCACAGGGAGAACGTACAAACTCCCAGATCACCAGCCCGGTAAAGCGTTATGCCAGCCACTGTGATACTGATTCCGTAGCAATGCTGAAATGCTCATAAACTGCAGATAAATTGAGTTAAAGTTCACTACCACCTCCTAAGTTTTCTCAGAAGATTGCACTCTATAATCTTATGTGACTGAGTAAGTTTCCAAAAGCTTAATAATTTTTTGGCTATCTCAAACTCAGGATTGGATCAGATTCAGATTCATTTATCTATCACATATACATCAAAGCAGACAGTGAAATGCGTTAACAATGAGCACGATCTAAGGATGAGCTGGAGGCCCACACGTTCCGGCGCCAACATAGAATGCCCACAATGTTGAGCAGAGCAACATAGAACACACGAGCAACAAAATAATAACACCAAAACAAACCTCTTTTCCCCCTCCCACCCACATATCCACACAGAGGCCTCCTTCCCCAGGACAGGTTGCCGGGCTGCTAACCTCCGTTAGACCTGCAGACTCATAGACAGGGGGCCTCTGACTTCCCCAGTGGAATTCAGACAGGTAGATCCAGAGCTTGGGCCATCAGGCTTCAACCTCTCAACTTCAGATCAACCATCGAGCTTCGACCTTCAGTATTGACCCCAGGTCTAGCCAATGACCGGACCCCCGAACTCCAGGCCATGAACTCCGGGCGCACCGACTCGTGTGCCTAGGGTCAGGGACGGGCATCCAATCCAATGATCCACTGACCGGTCCTCATAGTACCTCTTCCGCACTTGACTGTCGGCGATCAGCGACCGCAGTTCAATTCCCGCCGTTGTCTGCAAAGAGTTTGTGCGATCTCCCACATGAGTTTCCTCTGGTTGCTCCGATCTTCGCCCCACATTTCAAACACATAGGGGTTCAGGTGAGTTAGTTGTGGGCATGCTCAGTTGGCACCAGAAGCACAGTGCACTTACACGCTGCCCCCAGCACATCTTTGGACAGTGTTGGCTGTTGATGCTAATAATGTACTTCACTGCCTGTTTCGGTGGTTTGCTATACAGAGCAGTGTAAAAGTCTGTGGCACATATATATAGCTAGTGTGCCTAAGACTTTTGCTCAGTTTGCAAATCTGGCGGGAGTAAAGGTATTGAGAATAGTGAGTGTGGAGTGCCATGGGAGGGGTGTGAGACTGTTGGCAGAGAAGGAGTGCCAGGGGACAGACACAGATAACCCTGAGACACTGGACAAGGTCATGTGATTCAAAACAATTGGTTTATTGATCATAACATATTGATCAAAAGGGTGCAGAGGAGATGTTGCCCGGATTGGGGAGCATGCCTTATGAGAATAGGTTGAGTGAGTTCGGCCTTTTCTCTTTGGAGTGACGGACGATGAGAGGTGACCTGATAGAGGTATATCAGATGATGAGAGGCATTGGTCATATGGATAGTCAGAGGCTTTTTCCCAGGGCTGAAATGGTTGCCACAAGAGGACACAGGTTTAAGGTGCTGTGGAGTAGGTACAGAGGAGATGTCAGGGGTAAGATTTTTACTCAGAGAGTGGTGAGTGCGTGGAATGGGCTGCTGGCAACATTGATGGAGGCGGATACGATAGGGTCTTTTAAGAAGCTTTCAGATAGATACATGGAGCTTAGTAAAATAGAGGGCTGTAGGTAAGCCTAGTCATTTCTAAGGTAGGGACAACTTTGTGGGCCGAAGGGCCTGTATTATGCTGTGGGTTTTCTACGTTTCTATAACAGAATGTCTTTCTGGTGCTTCCCACTCCCTCCCCTCTCCCTTTGGCTTTTCCCAATCATGATCCCCTCTCCCTGCCCCCTTCCCACTCTCAGTCCACAATAGAGACCCACATGAGAATCAGGTTTATCATCACTCACATATGTCATGAAATTTGTTTTGCTTTGGTGGCAGCAGTACAGTGCAACACATAAAATTACTACAGTATTGTGCAGAAGTCTTAGGCACCCTAGCATTATATAGAATAATGGAAAGGTATGGCACAGAAACAGGCCCTTCAGCCCATCTCATCCATGCCAAACCATTTAAACCGCCTACTCCCATCGACCCCCTCTGGGACCACAGCCCTCCATATCCCTACCATCCATATACCTATCCAAACTTCCCATAAACATTGAAATTAAGCTTGCATTCACGGCTTACACTGATGGCTTGTTCCACACTCCCACGACCCAATGTGTGAAGAAGTTTCCCTTCAATTTCCCCTTAACCTTTCACCTTTCAGCCTTAACCCATGACCTCTGGTTGTAGTCCTACCCAACCTCAGTGGAAAAAGGCTACCTGCATTTACCTTTTCTATACCCTCCATAATTTTGCATTTCTCTATCAAATATCCTCTTGATCTTCTGTGTTCAGATAAATAAATTCCTAACCTATTCAATCTTTCCTTATTACTCAGGCCCTCCAGTCAGGCAACATCCTTGTAAACTTTCTTGGTAATTTTTCAACCTTATTTACATCTTTTCTGTCGGTAGGTGACCAAAACTGTACATAATACTCCAAACTAGGCTTCACCAATGTCTTATACCACCTCAACAAACATCCTATCTCCTGTACTCAATACTTTGATTTATGAAGGCCAATGTGCTAAAACTTTCTTATATCTGTTCCTGTCTTACATCAGTTCTGTACAAAAAAGCTGATCTTTAATCATGTCTTCACACCTTTTAACCTGAGTCCTCTAGATGCCAATTGTAAGGATAGGTCGGGGGCATCTACACAAGAACGAAAGGTACCTGCCTGTTGGAGCTCTTGGTACCTTATTAGGGTAGTGGGGTGGAGATGTGTCTCTACCAAAGGAGATGTAAGGTGCTCCTTCCCTCCAGTAGCCCACAGGTCACCTTAAGCACCTGCTTAGCCCTCCGGACAGGGTCACGTGAAGCTGTGGGAGCAGGTGGTATTTCGTCAAACGAGCAGCTGGTGCATAGCACAAGCCCTGGTTCTGTGACCACTGGTGCCAGGCAGACAATCTCTGAAGAGTATTGATAACGGCTGGGATCAGCCGTCTTGTAAAGACACTGCCCAGAAGAAGGCAATGGCAAGCCGACTCTGTAGAAAAATTTGCCAAGAACAATCGCTGTCATAGACCATGATCACCCATGTCACATGACATGGCACATAATGATGATGGTGATGGTGCCTTTTGACCAACAATAACAGGAGGCCTATTAATGGTTCAGAGATCAAAGCAATTTGAAGCCTACAGTTTAAAAGGCAGTAGTGAGTAATGATATACTTAATAGAGACATCCAATAATCATCTTGAATTAACATTTTCCTTATCTTTTCCAGCCGGAATACAAAATAATGGACCCTATATGTACCTTTATTTTCTCAGTGTTAGTGCTAGGAACAACTATCAATGTCCTGCGGGATATCTTGTTGGTGCTGATGGAAGGTAATTCTCAGTTCTACCATTTTCATTTTTGTTCAATTCATTGTAGTAACAAGTTCAAATCTGAGCAACATGTATACACAAAGTGCTGGAGGAACTCAGCAGCCCAGGCTGCAATGCTGGCAGACCTTCTGATCTCTTCCAGCACTTTGTGTGTGTTGCTTTGTATTTCCAGTCCCTGCAGATTGAGCTTAAACTCCAAACCGGGGGATGGTTTAAGGAGTTACCAAACATTTAAACTAAGGGTCTAAGGATTAAGATGACAAGTAGATTCTTTTTCAGTAATTTGTCAGGTGAACTCATTCAAACAAATCCATAAATGGATCCAAGACACAAATGAACGTGTATTTGGAGAGCAAAAGAGCTGGAGAAAAGATTGAGAGGATCAATCAAATTATAATGAACTTTTGAGCTAAATTCTCTAATTCTCTTTTTTGTCTTTTTGGTTGATGAATAGTTAAAACGTTTCATAAAAGAATGGTCCTGTAGGCGTCAGGATATACGAGATGAAGTGTCAGATAAACATTTTATATTTTGTTAATTATAACAAAATATGTACAAAATGTATAAGGAATTATATATTCCAAAGTAAATTTATTACTGAAGTGTGTATATATATATGTATATATTACCATATACAGCCCTGAGTTCATTATTCTTGTGTGCATACTCGATAAATTGATTGAATAATAACCATTACAGAATCAATGAATGACTGTCCCACTTGGGTGTTCATCCAGAGTGCAGAAGACACCAAACTGTGTAAATGCAAAAAGAAAGAAATTATACTAATAAACGAATAAGCAATAAATGTCGAGAACATGAGATGAAGTGTCCTTAAAACACACACAAGATGCTGGAGGAACTCAGCATTTCAGGCAGCATCTATGGAAAAGAGTGCGGTTGACATTTCGGGCTGAGACCCTTCAGCAGGAAGGAAGAAGACTCTTTTCCATAGATGCTGCCCAGGCTGCTGAGTTTCTCCAGCATTTTGTGTGTGTTACTTTGATTTCCAGCATCTGCAGATTTTTCTCTTGTTTGTGATATTATTGGATTGGCCACCTCTTTGTTTTCACTAATTACATTACAGTGGACAATTGGATGGGATGTATTATTGCAGACCATTCTGTTCAGAATTCAATGAGGAATAAACTGTTCAAGTTCAACTTTAAATTGTCGTTCAGCTATACATGAACACCCATGAATGCAGTCAAATTAAATAGTGTTACTCCAGGATCAAGGTGTAAAACATAGTAGCAACAGTCATGCACAGCACAAAGCACATATAGCACACGTAAAGTAGCAGTAAAATAAAGTCACACACACACACACACACACACACACACACACACACACACACACACACACACACACACACACACACACACACACACACACACACACACACACACAATATATATATATATATATATATATTTAGTTCAAGTCCCTGAGTCCATGACTGTTGTAGCAGTCTGCAGTTGAACACAATTCAGTTTGCCTTCTGCTGAGCCAACACTGAGCAGCACGGACCCTGCACCACACCATCTCCGGCACGTTGGTGGAGCGCCCAACCCCACCTCCCCCTGGGTGGCTGCTAACAGGCAACACATCGGCAGTCAGCCTAGTCCTCGCGACAACCAGGGCCGTGTAGCTCCCCTGCCATTGACCAATAAGCCAATGAATTGGACTTCCAGCCTTCCACACCACCAATGCCCAACTGGGTCCTGCGATCACAAGAAAAGATGATCACTTGCTGTTAGACTACACACCCTCTTTGTGCACCAATGGCTCTCTGGCGGCATCATGGTCCGCACCAGTTCTGGCTCCAATAACACCTTTGGGTGACCTCATAGAGCTGCTGCATTCAAGCACAATGTAATCTTAACAGAATGGGCATCTTAAACTTTTGTGTGCGTTGCTCTAGAATTTCAGCATCTGTAGAATCTCTCGCGTTTAAAATTCACATCTGAGACATTTTACAGAGCTACTTAGTATTTCTTCTTCTCTTCGGTTGTCCATCAATTTCGATGTTGACTGTGCTGAGAGTTTAGTCTCTGCAGGCATCCACACCATCCAGAGACTCTACTCCAACACGCCTTGCACAGCAATAAGACAGACGGTGTCGTGCCCCCACCATACGCTCTCTCGGGGCTTCCAAATCTGGACTGTAACAGACTTAGCGGATAAGGAAGCTGCCCCGCAGCGATAACTAACTAGTCTAGTTATGCCATCCATTGACCAGCACTCCGGTTCCTCCGCATGTCACCAAGGTGGCTGTACCATTGACCCTTTTGGATTCATCTGCCACAGACACCATCAGATGCCCTGTTGCCGGCATCCTCGTTGGGTGCAGCCTTTGCCTGAAGAGGCAGAACCTGCAAAGTAGCAAAGGCATGCTTACCTCCCTGACTTAGCTAGCCACGACCCTACTACTAGATCTAATCGAGTAGCATACTGATGGAACATCACCTTCACGGCTAGGTTAGACCTGCCAGAGAACGAATCTCCGCTGTACTTCGCTGATGTTCGGCCAGTGTCACTCCAACGCCACTGTGAGGCAACAAGGTAGGATTTTGTAGGATTTAATTGTAGGATTTAGCATTTAAACTATTGGTTTAAGGATTAGGATGATAACTGTATTTTTTATAGTAATTTGTCAGGTGAATTCTTTCAATTAAATATATAAATGTACTCAAGATACAAATAAATGTATATGTGGAGAAAGAAATTATTGAAAGAAAGCTTAACAGGATTAATCAGAATATAATGATCTTTTGTGCCTATGCTTATTACCTGAATTTTCTAAAGTATGTTTCTTGTGTCTTTGGCTAAGAAACAGTTGATTAGCTTTGTTTATCATATGTATGCTGAAACGCACTGAAATACATCGTTTGTGTCAAATCAAATCAGCGAGGATTGTGCTGGGCAGCTGCACGTGTCACCACACTTCTGATGCTAATATATGAGGGGTGATTGATAAGTTTGTGGCCTAAAGTAAAATTTTGCAAAACCTAGCACATTTATTTTTCCTACATTTACACACTTAGTCCAGCAGTCGTGGAGCATACGGATCACTTTTCTGTAGAAATCGGTGTCTTGGACCTCCAGAAGTAGTGAACAGCATGGGGTGATTGATAAGTTCGTGGCCTAAGGGAGAAGGCGATGAGTTATTAACTTCAAACATTCTGCATAATCACTCAAAGAGTTGAACTGCACGTGTGTATAACGAGAGCTGTATAACTCATTTCCTTCTCCCCTAGGCCACAAACTTATCAATCACCCCTGCTGTGGACCACTTGGCGGTCAGATGCTCTTGTTACATGCACGTGCAGTTCAACTCTTTGAGTGAAAATGCAGAAAGTGCAAAGTTAGTAACTCATCTCCTTCTACCTTAGGCCATGAACTTATCAATCACCCCTGCTGTGGACCAGTTCTACAAAGAACGATCCGTATGGTCCATGACCGCTGGACTAAGTGTGTAAATGTAGGAGGGGACTATGTTGAAAAATAAATGTGCTAGGTTTTCTGAAATTGACTTCTTCTACCTTAGGCCTCAAACTTATCAATCACCCCTCGTAGCAAGGCCACAAATCACTAATCCTAACTATGCATTTTCGGAACTTGGGAGGAAACAGGAGGGCCTGGGGGAACCCACGCGATCACAGGGAAAAAGTACTAACTCCTTTCAGGGAGTGGCTGATTTGAGCCCCGATCAGTGATCACTGGTGCGGTAAAACGATTGCACTAGCCACTATTCTACCACATATATGTAGTAACATGGTGAAAGGTAACTTTGGACTTCAGCAGAGGCAGGAAACTGATGTCACAAACTGGAGAAAATCTGCAGACGCTGGAAATCCAAGCAACACACACAAAATGCTGGAGGAACACAGCAGGCCAGGCAGCATCTATAGGGAGAAGCACTGACGATATTTTGGGCCGAGACCCTTCGTCAAGACTGGAGAAAAAAGCTGAGGAGCAGATTTAAAAGTGTGGGGGGGAGGGGGAAGAGAGAAACACAAGGTGAGAGGGGAAACTGGGAGGAGAGGGGATGAAGTAAAGAGCTGGGAAGTTGATTGGTGAAAAAGACAGAAGACCATGGAAGAAAGAAAAGGGGGGAGGAGCACCAGAGGGAGGTGGTGGGTGGGCAAGTAGAAAAGGTGAGAGAGGGAAAAAGGGATGGGAACTGGTGAAGGCGGGGGTGGGTGGTTGTTACCAGAAGTTTGAGAAATCGATGTTCATGCCAGTAGGCTGCAAACAGATGCTGTTAGATTGGTCTCCTCCTTCCTTTCACTGACTACAATAAATGGGATGTTTAATTCTTTAGTTCAGAATTGGATGGGGATTATAATGGGCACTTTAAACTTCCACACATCAGAGGAGAGTTTTGGGAAAAGGCAGTTGGCAAGGGAGGGTAGAGTCTGCAATGATTTTCCTTGCCCGCTTCATTGTCCTGGACAACTTGCTGTAGTTTTTGCATACTGTGAGAGGATTCTGCACCAAACCAGTTAGTAATAGCTGATGTGCCGATTCTCTCTATGATGTCCGTGTAGAATTGCACCAGTATGTTCCGGGGAGGATGGGATTTTAACAACTGCCTCAAGAAGTACGTCCTTTGCTGAGCCTTTTCGTTAATGAAGGAGACGTGGTTTTCCCTCATGAAGTTCTGTGAAATGATGATGCCCAGAAACCTGGAAGTTGAAACAGTGCTAACTGTAGAGTTGTTGATGATGACTGGGTGCAGAGGAGACACATTCCTGCTGAAATCAAAATGTATCTTCACACTTTTTGAGGGCAAATCAAAATGAATCTTCACAGTTTTTGAGGACATTCAGCTCCAAGTTTACTTCATGGTAGTACTTGGATTTGTCACTTCTGGTGACTAGTCCAATGACAGTGATGTAATTTAAAGGATTCAAAGTACATTTATTATTAAGGTACAGATGCACTATAGAACCCTGAGATTCATCTTCCCCACAGATAGCCATGAAACAAAGAAAACCATGGAACCTGTGGTCATTTGCATGCTTGCGTATTATATACTTCTACGTCATGTAGTATATGTTCAGATGATGAAAACATTTTAATCAGAAATTTTCTGTTGCCTTTAACTAGGTGCACCAATTGGATTAAATTATAATGCGGTGAAAGAAGAAATCCTGGCGGTAAATGGAGTGAGAACGTTACACAGTCTTCACCTCTGGGCTCTGAGCATGAACCAGATTGTTCTTTCAGTTCACGTTGCTACAGGTCAGTAACATGCACTTCGATTCAATGATTTGGCTTCATTCACTCAGCAGGACCTGCTGCCATTTCAGTCCAATTCACCTTCTTATTGATTTACTTCATCCCATCACCCCTACTGGGGCATCCGCCTCCAACAGCAGCTCCCCGGATTCCTCTGCCCTGAGCCAGTCTTTCAAGTTGTCCCCAGGTATTGCCCATCTTCTCGGGGTGGGCTTCAAGGTCGTGTCACCAGGTGTTCTTTGGGCAGCCTCTACAGGAGGTTGATCAACTTTGAGGCTTTCACCACATGGCTTCATACATCTTGGTAAAGATCCTTCCTCTCCCAGGGATGAGGTCTTTGGAGCTTCTTTTGGCATCTCTGTAGCTCTTGGGTTTTTAAAGGATGGGCTTGCGAACTAAACCCTCCTCCACTTTGCAAGTGGGCTTGGGGCTGTCTACAGTACACTTTCTTGTATACTAATTGATAGAAGATATGACCTTGAAATTCTTTGATTACTAATTTCAGCTTAACACACACAAAGTAGTGGAGGAATCTCCAGGTCAGGCAGTATCTATGCAGGGAAAGAGTCTACATTTCAGGCTGAGACGTCATCAGAGGAAGAAGCTGTTTCCCAATGATTCAGAAACAGCTTCTTCCCCTCGGCCATAAACACTACCTCACTACTCTTTTAAAAATTTTGCACTATATATATAATAGTTAAATAATGTACGGATATTGTAAGAATAACAAGTCATCTTAATCCATTTCCTTCCAGTCCACTCTGAACCTCTGCACATGTTCTATATACTTAAAGATTAAAAGATTTCCCACATGTACCTCGTAACATACAGTGAAATGTGTCCTTTCCATCGAGGATGTGCAGGGGGCAGCTTGCAAGTGTCGGCATGTTTCTGGTGCCAGCATAGCATGCCCACAACTTACTAACCCTAACCTGTAACTCTTTGGACACTGGGAGGAAACCAGAGCACCCGGAGGAAACTTATGGGGAGAGCATCTAAACACCATTCATTAAGGTAATATCTACATTGTTAGCCCTTCATAAACACCATACTACCATTGACTCTTTTGTTCCACTCAATCATGGCTGATTTATTATCCCTTCAACCCCATTCTTCTGCCTTCTTAACCTTGGATGTTCTTAGTAATCAAGAACATATCAAGCTCTGCTTTAAATATATCCAATGACTTAGCCTCCACAGCCATCTGTGGAAATGATCTCCGCAGATTCACCACCCTCTGGCCAAAGAAATTCTTCCTCATCTCTGTTCTAAAGGGATGACTTTATATTCTGAGACTGTGCCTTCTGGTCCTAGACTCCCTCACTGTAGGAAACATCCTCTCCACATCCACTCTGTCTGGACCTTTCAATATTCAATAGGTTTCAATGAGATGCCTTCCAATCCCTGTAAATTCCAGGCCCAGACCCATCAAGTGTTTCTTATATGTTAACATTTTGATTCCTGGAATCATTCTCGTGAACCTCCTCTGGACCCTCTCCAATACTAGCACATCTTTTCTTAGAAAACTGCTCATAACACTCCAAGTGTGACCTGTCCAATACTTCATAAAACCTCAGCATTACATCCTCGCATATTCTTCTAACCCTCTAGATTGAATGCTACATTGCATTTGCCTTCCTCACCACTGACTCCACCTGCAAGGTAACACTCTCTGAATAAATGAATATTTGATCTTTTTTTTTAACAAATCTCAAATTGCACACAAAAATCCACACTTTTCACTTAGTTCCTCTGTCAGAGGTTTTGCACAATTTGTCCTGTCATGCAGGCGCCTATTCCTACAGCTTGTGAAAGGATAATGTTGGTTAATGTTGACCCACCACCCAGGCCATGCTCTCTTCTCACTGCTGCCATCAGGAAGGAGGCGCAGGAGCCTTAAGTTCCATGCCCATCAGGTTCATGAACAGTTATCACCCCTCAATCATCAGGATCTTGAACCAGAGCAGATGTCTTCACTCACCTCAATAATAAACTGATTCCTCAATCTATGTAATTACTATTAAGGACTCTACAGCTTACGTTCTTGATATATATTGCTAATTTATTTATTATCATTTCTATTTTTTGTATTTGCACAGCTTGTCTTTTGTACATTGGTTGTTTGTACATCTCTGTCATGTGGAGCTATGCATCATGTTTCTTTCTATTTGCTATGAATGCCTGCAAGAAAATGAATCCTCAGGGTAGTATATGTACTTTGATAATAAATTTACTTTGTACTTCGAACTTGAAAAGACACTGGGAACCAATTTTATTCTGTCTGTAGATAAGCTATTCAGTAAGTTCAGATCTTTTTTGTCAAGTGAAGATTGCTCCCAGGCAGAGAAGTCTCATTTGATATCAAAGACAGGAGTATGGTAGGAGATGTGGTGATGTGCTGCCATTGACTATGTGGTGATGGCACTCTGCTTTGTGGTGTGTTTCAGACAAGTCTTCTGGTGAAAGAAACAGGTTGTTTCAAAAGAGTATTTCCCCAGGCAATTTAACCTGATCAACCATTCTAGTTAGCACCCCATGCCCCCTCTATCTGTTGTCCCCAACTCCCCATCACTGCACTGTAAACATCTTAAACCACTTCTCATAATGTTGTTCATGTTGTATTACATAATCTCAGTCTGGAGGAGCAACACCTTACATTCTGTCTGAATAAGCACGGAACTGGTGGCATGAACATTGATTTCCCTAACTTCTGATCATTCTTCCTCCTCCCATTTCCCTATTCTTCCCCCCCCCCTCCCCAGCCAACAACTTAAAACATGAATTCCACTGTTCCCTCCATACCAGTACTCACTCAGACCACTTCTGCAATTTATAACACCAATACAGAGGATCTCCTGTTGGCCAAACAATTGACCCTTCTTCTCCAGCCCCTGGCACGGGTGTCTTCCTTGCAGTTGTATGCCTCAGGAGTTCCCTCTGCTTTGCATTCAGAGCCCCCCATTCTTATACCCTTCCTTATCAATTTAAATGTTGCGTTTTGATCTTGTTGGCTCTGGACTATCTGACTAACACATATCATCTTACCATCAGCTCTGGTCCAAGCCAGTATCATTTTATTGCACTTCTTGCAAGGGACGACCTGTAATTAATGTCCCTTTGATCAGAATCCGAGCAGATCAGTCAGTACCTGCATGGTGTGTTGCCTCCCAGGTGCCAGGGTGTGGGATGTCAGACTGGGCTCAGAGTATTCTGAAGGGAGAGGGTGAACAGCCAGAAGCCTTGGTACACGTTGGTACCAATGACATAGGTAGAAAAAGGGAGGAGGTCCTGAAGAGAGAGTTCAGGGAGTTAGGTAGGAAGCTGAAAAGCGGGACCTCCAGGGTAGTAATCTCAGGATTGATGCCTGTGCCATGTGAGCGCAAGAACAGCATGATCAGGGATATTAATGCATGGCTGAGCGACTGGTGTAGGGGGCAGGGCTTCAGATTCCTGGATCATTGGAGATCCTTCTGGGGGAGCTACAACCTGTACAAAAAAGACGGGTTACACCTGAATGCAAAGGGGTCCAATATCCAAGCAGGTAGGTTTAATAGAGCTGTTAGGGAGGGTTTAAACTAATTTGGTAGGTGGATGGGAACCGGATTGATAGGGCTGAGGAAGGGGAAAACAGAAATAAATTAAACATAGCGTGCAACAGAGATGATAAAAAGGACAGGCAGGAGTTAAGACCATAAGATATAGGAGCAGAAGTAGACCAGTTGGCCCATCAAGTCTGCTCCACCATTCAATCATGGGCTGATCCAATTTTTCCTATCATACCCATTCTTCTGCTTTCATTCCGTACCCTTTGATGCCCCGGCTAATCAAGAACCTATCTATCTCTGCCTTAAATGCACCCAATGACTTGGCCTCCACAGCCATTCATGGCAACAAATTCCGCAGATTTACCACCCTCTGACTAAAGTAATTCCTCCACATCTCAGTTCTAAAAGGACATCCTTCAACCCTGAAGTTGTGCCCTCTTGACCCAGAATCCCCTCCAATGGGAAATAACTTTGCCATATCTAATCTGTTCAAGCATTTTAACATTCGGACCGTTTCTGTGAGAACCCCCCCCCCCCTCATTCTCCTGAACTCCAGGGAATACAGCCCATGAGCTGCCAGACGTTCCTCATATGGTAAACCTTTCATTCCTGGAATTATTCTTGTGAATCTTCTCTGAACCCTCTCCAATGTCAGTATATCCTTTCTAAAATAAGGAGCCCAAAACTGCACACAATACTCCATTGCCACAAGTGCCTTATAGAGCCTCAACATCACATCCCATCTCTATATTCTGTACCTCCAGAAATGAATGCCAACATTGCATTCACCTTCTTCACCACCAACTCAACCTGGAGGTTAACCTTTAGGGTATCTTGCACAAGGACTCTCAAGTCCCTTTGCAACTCTGCATTTGGAATTCTCTCCCCATTTAAATAATAATTTGCCTGTTTATTTCTTCCACTAAAGTGCATGGCCATACACCTTCCAACATTGTATTTTGTTCGCCACTTCTTTGCCCATTCCCCTAAACTATCTAAGACTCTCTGCAGGCTCTCTGTTACCTCAACACTGCCTGCTCCTCCACCTGTGATGAGGCATAATCACAGTCAGTGGAATGAGTTACAGGGCAATAGAAGTGTGGTGCGGCTCACAGAAAGCAACAAATACTGGACTGAAAGTGTTATATCTGAATGCACGCCGCATAAGGAATAAAATGGACAATCTCAAAATTCAGCTACAGATGGGCAAGTATGACTTTGTGGCCATCTCTGAGTCTTGGCTAAAAGATGTTTGCCATTGGGAGCTGAACAACCAAGGATATAGAGTGTATCGGAAAGATAGGTTAGTAGGCAGAAGGGATGCTTTGGCCCTGTGTATAAGAATCAATATTAAATCATTAGAAAGGGATGACATAGGATCAGAAGGTGTAGAGTCTCTGTGGGCTGAGCTAAGAAATGACAAGGGTAAAAGGACCCAAATAGCAGTTGTATACAGGCCTCATAAAAGCAGCCAGGATGTGGATTACAAATTAGAGCAGGTGATAGAAAAGGCGTGTCAGAAGGGCAATGTCATGATAATCATTGGGGATTTTAACATGAAAGTGGATTGGGAAAACCAGGTCAGTATTGGACCTCAAGAGAGAGAATTTGTAGACTGTCTAAGGGATGGCCTTTTAGAACAGTTGTTGTTGAGTCCACTAGGGGATTGTCTGTGCTGGATTGGGTGTTGTGCAATGATTTTGAGGTGATAAAAAGAATCCAATACGTCGGTATTTCAGTGGAATAAAGGAAATTACAATGGCCTGAGAGGGGAACTGGCCAAAGTTGACTGGAAAGAGACACCAGCAGGAAGGACAGCAGAGCAGCAATGGCTGGAGTTCCTGTGAAAAATGAGGGAAGTGCAAGACAGATATATTTCAAAAAAGAAGAAACTTTTGAATGGAAGAAGGACACTGCTGTGACTGACAAGTGAAGTCAGAGACAAAGTAAAAGCAAAAGAGAGTGCATACAAGGAAGCTAGAGCTAGTGGGAAGATAGAAGATTGGTGAGCTTTTAAAAACTTGCAGAAGGAAACTAAAAGCTCATTAGGAAGGAAAATATGAATTATGAAAGGAAGCTGGTGTCTAATATCAAAGAAGATACTAAAAGCTTTTTTAAGTATATAAAGGGTAAAAGAGAGTTGAGGGTAGATATAGGACCAGTAGAAAACGATGCTGGAGATACTGTAATCAGAGACACAGAGATGGAAGAGGAACTGAATGCATATTTTGTATCAGTCTTCACAGTGGAAGACATCTGCAGTATATCGGACATTCGAGAGTGTCAGTGAAGTATAGTTTGTGCAGTGAAAATTATGACAGAGAAAGTACACAGGAAGCTTAATGGTCTGAGGGTGGATAAATCTCCTGGACCTGATGGAACAAACCCTCGGGTTCTGAAGGAAGTAGCTGGAGAGATTGCAGAGACAATAACGATGATCTTTCAAGAATCGATAGATTCTGGCATTGTACCGGATGACTGGAAAATTGGAAATGTTTCTCCGCTATTTAAGAAGGGTGGGAGGCAGCAGAAAGGAAACTACAGACCTGTTAGCCTGACCTGGATGGTTGGGAAGTTGTTGGAATCGATCGTTAGGGATGAGATTACAGAGTACCTGGAGGCACATGACAAGATAGGCCAGAGCCAGCATGGTTTCCTGAAAGGAAAATCCTGTCTGACAAACCTACTGCAATTCTTTGAGGAAATTACAAGCAGGGCAGGCAAAGGAGATGCAGTAGACGTGGTGTACAGGTATTTGGATTTTCAGAAGGCTTTTGACAAGGTGCCTCACATGAGGCTGCTTAACAAGATAAGAGCCCATGGAATTACAGGTAAGTTACTAGCATGGGTGGAGCATTGGCTGATTTGCAGAAAACAGAGTGTGGGAATAAAGGGATCCTATTCTGGCTGGCTGCCAGTTACCAGTGGAGTTCCACAAGGGTCAGTGTTGGGACCACTGCTTTTTACGATGTATGTCAATGATTTGGACAATGGGATTAATGGATTTGTGGCTAAATTTGCCGATGATACAAAGATAGGTGGAGGAGTGGGTAGTGTTGAAGAAACACTGCCTATCTGTGATTCTTATCATTATGCACACCTCTATCAGGTCACCTCATCCTCCTTTGCTTCAAAGGGAGAAGCCCGAGCTCACTCAACCTATCGTCATAAAACATACTCTCTAGTCCAGTCCTGGCAGCATCCTGGTAAACATCCTATGCACCAGGCTTCCCTACACGGGGCCCATGGATCCCTTGGTTAATGGTAGGAGTCCATGACCTAAAAAAGATTGGGAACCTCTGCTCTTCATCCTATTTAAAACTCTAAATAATATTGAGAGCATGAGTTGTAGAGTCCTTGAAAGTGTGTCTAAAGGTTGTGGAATCAGTTCAGTGTGGAGGTGAGTGAAGTTATCCACACCGGTTCAGGAGCCTGAAGGTCATAGGGTAATAATTGTTCCTGAACCTGGCGGTTTGGGACCCAAGGCATGTTGTCCGCCAGCACACTCTGAAATAATTATTGGTGAATACTTAGCGCTTTGATGGAACTTAATTAGTCCTTCTCCTGTTCTCCGCAGTAGATACAGTGGATCCTCAACAAGTTCTCAAGGAAATTACCCGGATGGTACACGACACTTTTAATGTGCATGCTGCCACAATTCAACTGGAGCAGTATTTGGATCAAGAACCAGACTGTGCTTTCTGCCAGGAACCCAAAGATTAAAATTATATTAAGCACCTGTGTCTTTTTCCATAAGCTTATCCTATGATTAGTAAAGGTAGTTAAATTGGCCTTCAGGGCATCCACTGTCAGTTAACAAATTCAAGAAACTCTATGTGATGGTTATCTAGGATCTAGCAAACAATAGTAAATCTATTTGCAGAAAAATTGCTTGTATTATTTTACCTTAACAATATTGGTTATTTTATTAGGTACACCTGTACACCTGCTTGTTAATGCAATCACCTAATCAACCAATCACGTGTCAGCAAGTCAATGCATAAAAGCATGCCAACATGGTCAAGAGGTTCAGTTGTAATTCATACATCAGAATGGGGAAGCAATGTAGAATGCTGCAAGTCTGGTTCACTGTTTCAGTGGTGAAACTGACGGCAGGGAAGCTGCATTTATTTATTTACATAGCGCAGAACAAACCCTTCTGACCCTTTGAGCCACGCTGCCCAGCAACCCCCGATTTAATCCCCGCCTAATCGTGGAGCAACTTTACAATGGCCGATTACCCTATCTACCAGGACATCTTTGAGGTTAGTATATGCTAACCATGCTGCTCCAGGAGCCAGGTGGTGTAGGGTAATAACTGTTCCTGGACCTGGTGGTGTGGGACCTCAGGCATTTTGTCAGCTAACATGCTCTGTGTTTAATAAGGCTGCATTTAACACGAAAGTTGCTGGTGCGCAGAGAATGAGGATTATAGACTGAAGTTACAGGAAAAAATGATCAGCTGGTAACAGGTAGAGTAATGGCAGATGGAATTTAATGCTGATTCAAGCTGACATGAGAAAACTTAATAAAAGGTGGTCACTGAGTGTATGCGTTTTACATTGGCTGAAATTTGTGTCAGTAACTATGTCACACAAGTGAACTCTGAGACTGCTACATCAATGGCTGTTGTTTCAACCAATCACACTGTACTTATTTAAAAAGTGCACTCCATTGCGATTAAACATTGGACCATTGTTATTATTTTTTATATTCACTAATGACTTGTAGAGGTTAAAATAAGTTATTCCTACCAGTTCAGGAGCCTGGTGGTTAAAGGGTAATAACTGTTCCTGAATCTGATGGTGAGGAACCTAAGGCATTTTGTCTGTGTTTGTCTGCATATAGCACAAAACTTGCTGCTGTGCGGACAAGTATTATAGATTCAAGTTCCAGAAAAAATGATCAGCTAGTATGTTAAGAAGAGCAATGGCAGATGGAATTTAATGCAGAGAAGTGAAAAATAATATCTTTTGGAGGTCAAATTAGGGTAGGACGTGCATAATGAATGGTATGATCTTGTGGAGACAGAGTGGACTTTGGTGTGCAGGTCAAAAAGCCCCTGAAGGTGGTAGTACAAGTGGATAGGTCGGTAAAGACAGCATTGGGGCATCCAGGGCATAGATGCATAACAGCTAGCATTTAGCTTTTCAGACCCAGCAATCAAATGCATGTTCCCCCTTCCCACCCCGTCCAGCTGTTCGTAAGGACTTTGTACATTCATCTGGGTGCTACTCTGCTCCTGTTTCTTCCCATATTCCAAAGACCTGTGGGCGATTAATTTGTGGGCATGACATTCAGTAGTGCAGTGGTTAGCGTATTGATTTACAGTATCAGTGACCTGGGTTCAGTTCCTGCTGCTGCCTGTAAGGAATTTGTACGCTCTCCCCGTAACTGCGTGGGTTTCCTCTGGGTGCTCCAGTTTCCTCCCATGGTCTAAAGATGTACTGGTTGGTAGGTTAATTTGTCATTGTAAATTGTGTTGTGATTAGGCTAGGGTTAAATCGGGGGATTGCTGAGTCATGCAGCTCGAAGGGCCGGAAGGCTCTAGTCTGTGCAGTCTGCCAATAAATGAAAAAATAAATAAATAGTTGGCGCCGGAACATGCAGGCTGTGCCAGCACACTGTACTTGTTGTTGACATAATGCATTTCACTGTATGTTTTGATATACATGTGACAGATAAAGCTAACCTTTAATCTTTGGCGATAAAGACAGGGAAGTTATGGTGTACCTTTATAAAATATTGGTGGAATACTGCATACAGTTTTGATCATCGTGGCTAAGGAAGGTTGTGATTACCCTGGACGGAATGCAGAGGAGATTCACCACGACGTTGGATGTTGCCCGGATGGAGTGTCTTGGAACCAGTCTGAGGAGAGACTGGACAAGCTAGGTTGTTTCCGCTGGAGTGGAGGAGGCTGAGGGGAGACCTGAAAAGGGTGTACGAAATTATAATAGCTGAAAGAGGGCAGATAGCTGTAAACCCTTCCTCAGAGCAGAGGAAATTCGATAACCAAATTGCATAGTTTGAGGTAGGATGTAAAACCTTTAGAGGGGAATCAAAGGAAGTTTTTTGCCCGGAGGTGGAGGAGGCCAAAACTCTCAGAGCATCTAAGAAGCACATAGAAGACCACTTAAAGCATGGTAGGCAATGGGTCAAGGGCAGGTAAATGGGATTATCTTACTGGGGTTCTATAGACAGGGTGGACTGAAAGACCTATTCTTCTGCTGTATGATTCCATCACTCAAACAATTGACATGTATAAAACAAAATCTCAAAAATCAGTTTCTTCTCAAGCTCAGGAAACCGAGGGAAATTCTAAATCAGCAGCATGAGTGCGGTTACCAAAGTTATGGCAGGTGGCCCCACTGAATTTGCAGGCCACATAACCCTTCATAAACACAGGAAGTTCTGCAGAATCCAGAGCAATGCACACACAAAATGCTGGAGGAACTCGTCAGGTCAGGCGGCTTCTCTGGAGAGGAATAAACAGTTGACATTTTGGGCTAAGACCCTTCATCAGGATTGGAAAAGAAGGAGGCAGAAGCTGGAATAAAAAGTTTGGGGGAGGGGAAAGGTACAAGGGTAAGGGATAGATGTGACCAGGGGAAGGTGAGTGGCTAGGGGAGGGGGGATGAAGTAAGATGCTGGGAGGTGATAGGTGGAAGAGGTGAAGTTCTGAAGAAGAAGAAATCTGATTAGAGAGTACGATAGACCATGGGTGGGAAGGAAGAACGACATCTGAGGGAGATGATGGGCAGGTGCGGAGAAGAGAAGGATAAGACAGTAAGACATTAGGGCAGAATTAGGTCATTTGGCCCATTGAATCTTCTCCACCATCTCACCATGACTCAGCCCCAATCTCCTGCCTTCTCTCCATATCCCTTCATGCCCTGACCAATCAAGAATCGATCAACCTCTTCCATGAATATACATAAGAACTTGGCCTCAACAGCTGCCTGTGGCAATGAGTTCTACGGATTCACCACTCTCTAGCTAAAGAAATTCCTCCTCATCTCTGTTCTTAAAGGACACCCCTCTAAATGAGGCTGAATAAGAGGGGAGCCAGATAGAGAAAATAGAAAAAGAGGGAAGGGGGAGATGGGAGGAATTACTGAAAGATAGAGAAATCAATGTTTAGCCCATCGGGTTGGAGGCTACCCAGTTCGAATGACATGCTGTTCCTCCAACTTGAGTATGGCATCATCATGGCAGTAGAGGAGATGGATCGACATGGGAATGGGTGATCAACAGGAAATCCCATTCTTTTTGGTGGGTGGAACACAGGTACTTAATGAAGTGATCCCCCAATCTATGTTGGGGTAATTTTCCCTCTTTGCGTGTGTCCCGCTGATAATATTGATCTCCTCATATCATGTTCTTAAGTATCTAGAAAGGCTGAGGAGAAATTTTCACACCTGCAGTTCTGCTTCTGTGCTTGGCTGTTTGGTTCTCTTACAAAGTTTCAAAGTACTTATAATATCAGAGTATGTATACAGTCTGTAATTTGTCCTTTTCACAGACATCCACTAAACAAAGAAACCCCTGAGAACGATAGAAACATTGAATCCCCCAAAGCCACTCTCTCCCTTTGCACAAGCAGCAGCGAAAACATTATAGTTCAAAGTTCATAAAAATTATACAACCTTGGGATTCTTCTGCGTACAGGCAACCACAAACAAGAAATCTGAAAGAACACTGTTTAAGAAAAAGACCAATGCACATTGCAGGGGGTGGGGGTTGAAGAGAGACAGAGAGACATTGCGTGAACAATAAACGCAAGCAACAGTGTTCAGATCAGAACCAACTTGGGCCCTTGGACCCAGAGCCCGGAGCGTGACAACCCCTCAGTCCCCACCCACATCAGCAGAAACATTGACAGCCCCCCCTCAAAACCCCACCATGCAAGCAACAGCAGAAGCAACAAAGAGGCCATTGATCCAGGGCCCTGTCTTCATTCATCACGATTAACAAATCTCTTACGTTGCTGTCCACGCACAGGTCTTTATTCAGTCCAGTCTTAGATTACTTCAGACAAACTATTCCCTCTTCATTCTTCCCCTGTGAACGTCAGCCTGATCTTCATTACGTGTGCTTTCTGGTTAATGACAGCTACCAGAGTCAGCCACAGCTTAAAGTTTTGGTGTTCTTTTTAAAAAAAACTTTTTGTTATATTAGTCAGGAAATGATAGTTTGAGCACTTATTTGAGCAGGGTCATGCTGACTCAGATTTATAGCTGGAGATGTCACCTTCCCTTGGAGAATTGTGGATTTTGAATTTTATTTGACGCCCTTTTTCAATCCCAATTGGAAAAATTAGGAAGCAGCAACTTGCATTTATGTATCAGTGTGTCTCGAAGTGCATCACAGGGGCATTAGCAAATTCTGACTCCGAGCCACACCAGTAGATATCTCGATCAGCAAACATAATGTGTGGGAGGAACTCAGCAGGTCAGGGAGCCTCTATGGAGAGGAACAAATAGTTAACGTTTTGTGCTGAGACCCTTCATCGGGACTGAAAAGGAAGAGGGAGGAAGCCAGGAAAGAAGGTAAGGGGAGGGGAAGGAGTCCAAGCTGGCTGGTGATAGCTGAAACCAGGTGAGGGGTAAGTGAGGAGGGGAGTAGCTATTAAAGGAGAAATTAATCAATTTTTCAAACTTCCGGTACTTTCTCCTCCCCTCCTTTCTCTTTTTCCGTTCCCCACTCTGGTTTCACACACCCTTTCCCTTCTCCTCACCTGTCAATCACCTCCTTACAGTGTCCCTCCTCCCTCCCTTTCTTCCATGGTCCATTGTCCTCTCCTATCAGATTCCTTTATCTTCAGCCCTTTACCTCTTCCACCTATTGCCTTCCAGCTTCTTATAACCATATAACAATCATAGCATGGAAACAGGCCATCTCGGCCCTCCTAGTCCATGCCAAACTCTTAATCTCACCTAGTCCCACCTACCCGCACTCAGCGTATAACCCTCCACTCCTTTCCTGTCCATATACCTATCCAATTTTACCTTAAATGACACAACTGAACTGTCCTCTACTACTTCTACAGGAAGCTCATTCCATACAGCTATCACTCTCTGAGTAAAGAAATACCCCCTCATGTTTCCCTTAAACTTTTGCCCCCTAACTCTCAAATCATGTCCTCTCGTTTGAATCTCCCCTACTCTCAATGGAAACAGCCTATTCACGTCAACTCTATCTATCCCTCTCAAAATTTTAAATACCTCGATCAAATCCCCCCTCAATCTTCTATGCTCCAATGAATAGAGACCTAACTTGTTCAACCTTTCTCTGTAACTTAATTGCTGAAACCCAGGTAACATCCTAGTAAATTGTCTCTGCACTCTCTCTAATTTATTGATATCTTTCCTATAACTTGGTGACCAGAACTGTATACAATATTCCAAATTTGGCCTTACCAATGCCTTGTACAATTTTAACATTACATCTTACTTCAGCCGCCCTTCCCAGTCTTTTTTAAATTCTGAAGAAGAGGTGGGAAGTTGGTGAGATATACACTTAGGATTCATCACCTGTGGCGGAGCAGTTATACTCTGGTATGAGCGCAGACAGACATAGAGTAAAGATCACAAGATATATGAGCAGAATTAGGCCATTTGACCCCTCGAGTCTGCTCCGCCATTTCATCATGGCTGACCCACTTTTCCTCTCAGCCCCAATCTCCTGCCTTGTCCCTGCATCCCTTCATGCCCTTACCAATCAAGAATTGATCAACCTTTGCCTTAAATATACATCAAGACTTGGACTCCACAGCAGTCCATGGCAAAGAATTCCACAGATACACTACCCTCTGGCTAAAGAAATTCCTCCTCTTCTCCGTTCTAAAAGGACACCCCTCTATTCTGAGGCTGTGTCCCCTAGTCTTGCTCTCCCACCATTGGAAACATCCTCTCCACATTCACAGTATCAAAGCCTTTCACCATTCAATAGGCTTCTAAGAGATCACCCCTCATTTTTCCAAATTGTAGTGAATACAGGCCCAGAGCCATCAAACATTCTTCACCTTTCAAGCCACTCAATCCTGGAATCATTTTTGTGAACCTTCTTTGAACCCTCTCCAGTTTCAGCATATCCTTTCTTAAGATAAAGGACCCAAACCTGCTCACAATACTCCAAGTGAGGCCTCACCAGTGCTTTATAAAGTCTCAACATTACATACTAGCTTTTAGATTTTAGTCCTCTTGAAATTACTACTAACATCACAGTTGCCTTCCTCACCACAGATTTGACCTGAAAATTAACCTTCAGGGAATCCTGCTCAAGGTCTCCCAAGTCCTTTTGCACCTCAGATTTTTGTATTTTCTCTCCATTTAGAAAATAGTCAACACTTTCATTTCTTCTACCAAAGTGCATGACCATACACTCCCTGGCACTACATTTCAACAGCCATTTCTTTGCCCATTGTCCTGATCTGTCTTAAGTCCTTCTGTAGCTTCTTTACTTCCTCAAAATGACCTGCCCTTCCACCTATCTTCTTATCATCTCCAAACTTTGCAACAGTCATCAATTCCATCATCCAAATCATTGACATATAACGTAAAAAGAATTGGTGCTAATACAGACCACTGTCAAACACCACTGGTCACCAAAAGCCAGTGAAAGCTCCTTTGTTTCCACAGTTTGCCTTCTGTCAATCAGCCATTGCTTTATCCAAGCTAGAATCTTTCTTGTAATACCATGGGCTCATAGCTTGTTAAGCAGCCTCATGTGTGGTACCTTGTCAAAGGCCCTCTGAAAATCCAAGTACACAACATCAACTGATTCTCCTTTGTCTATCCTGCTTGTTATTTCTTCAAAGAATTCCAACAGATTTGTCAGGCAAGAATTTCCCTGAAGGAAACCACGTTGACTATGACCTATTTTATCATGTGCCTCCACGTACCCCGATACCTCATCCTTAATAATTGACTCCGACATCTTCCCAACCACTGAGATCAGATTACATATAAAAGATCTTCTTTACCTGATGAAAGGTCTCGGCCCGAAGCATCAACTGTACTCTTTTCCATAGGTGCCTGGCCTGCTGATGTCCTCCAGCATTGTGTGTGTGTTGCTCGGATTTCCAGCATCTGCGAATTTTCTCCTGTGTTTCATTGAATATTTGCTGTTTTCAGGTGGCTTTAAATGATTACAAAGAATAAAATGACCATCAAGTTTCACTGTAATTTACCATTTATACTTAATCTCTCATTGAACTTAGAATAATCAATTCTTAACTCCCCTTCCCCCCCCAGGTCCAACGCTATGCTCTCCCTTCCTATGTTTCTAATCAAACTAATCTTCAATGTACAGTAGTTGCTGGTGCACCATTATGTAGGATTTTAAAGAATTATTTATTTAGAGAGACAGCACAGAACAGATCCTTCCGGCCCAACAAGGCATACCGCCTAACATCCCATATAAGCCTAGCCTTATCACAGGACGATTTGCTGGTTGGCATCTATCTGTCTCAAAGGACAATGGGTGATGATCATTGTCATCCCAAGCCTGGGTGGAAGGTATGGAGATCTTGAGATGCCCAGTAGTCAAGATTTCCTCTCGGCCTCACCAGTGTAGTCCAAAGGAAAGTTTATGAAGCAATAATTTGGCACCAGTTTGGCTGCAGGAGCTGCTGGAAAGATGTTCAATAAAATCCAGCTGCCTGAGGGGTACCACTCTAGATTTGCTGTCCGGGTTTACTCCCGTAGCCTCCATCTCTCCAGAGGCTGTTCAAAGGCAGGGAAGTCATTTACCCATAGCTGGGGGTCTGGTCCACGAGCACCAGGGTGTGTCTGCACACCGGTGAGCCTGCATGCTGTTTGTGCAGGGGCCAGACCTCCTCCCCGCCCTCTGTAGTTCAGCCAGAATCCAAAAGAAGTTCAGTTTCCATGCGTTGCCAGCAAGGAGGCACTACACGAGGCTTGCTGTTGGAGAGTCGATGAACCAGCAGGGACAGACTTACATGTTCAGCTCTCCTTTTCGTCAGAATGCTAGCCAGCGGTGGAAGCTGAAAATGAGAGCGACAAGCACTGCCCACTACACTACCACGCTAGACACATCACAACAACCATTTTGACACCAGTCTATACTGACCAATTAACTGATTAACCGATAAGTCTTTGAACTGTAGGAGGAAACTGGACCACCTCAAGGAAATCCACGTGTACACAGGAAGAACAGACAAACTCCTTATAGAGGACACCAGAACTGAACTCCAAGCTCTGAGACCTTGAGCTGTAATAATGATGCACTAGTCACTAAACTACCATGGCACCCCAATAAAAGTTAGAATAGGTTTCAATAGGTACATTTAATGGCGACTAAATCGATACAATACACGTCCTGAAATTCTTTTTCTTTGCGAACATCCACAAAAACAGAGGTGCCCCAAAGAGTGAACGACGGTTAAAAACATTAGAACTCCAAAGCCCCCAGTCCAGATCACCCCTCCCACGCACAAGCAGCAGCAAGCCCCCCTTCCCCCAAAAAAGCATCGGCACCCTCTACCGAGCACTCAAGCATGCAGCAAGCATCAATAAAGTGATTGACCTGCAGTACCCCAAAGGCTGCTCATTCACCCGGTAATAAGACATACCACAGGCTCTCTCTCCATAATAAGGGAAAAAAGAGTTCAGAAGTTCCAAGTAAACTTATTATCAAAGTATATACATGTCACTGTATACACAATTCATTTTCTTCACTTTCTAAATCTGTAGAATAATAACCATAACTGAATCAATGAAACTCACCCAACATTGGCTTTGAACCAGAGTGCAGAAAACAACAAACAGTGCAAGTACAAAAAAAAATAATAATAATAATAAATCAATAAGCAATTAGTAGTGTGAGGTGCTACATTTTGGTAGGACTAATCAAAATAGGACATACATCGTAAATGGTAGGGCATTGAGGAATGCAGTAGAACAGAGTGATCTAGGAATAATGGTGCATAGTTTCCTGAAGGTGGAATTTCATTTGGATAGGGTGGTGAAGAAAGCTTTTGGTATGCTGGCCTTTATAACCCAGAGCATTGAGGATAGGAGTTGGGATGTATTGTTAAAATTGTACATGGCATTGGTAAGGCCGAATTTGGAGTATTGTGTACAGTTCTGGTCACCGAGTTATAGGAAAGATGTCAACAAAATAGAGAGAGTACAGAGGAGATTTACTAGAATGTTACCTGGGTTTCAGCACCTAAGTTACAGAGAAAGGTTGGACAAGTTAGGACTTCATTCTTTGGAGCGTAGAAGGTTGAGGGGGGACTTGATAGAGGTACTTAAAATTATGAGGGGAATAGATAGAGTTGACGTGGATAGGCTTTTTCCATTGAGAGTAGGGGAGATTCAAACAAGAGGACATGAGTTGAGAGTTAAGGGACAAAAGTTTAGGGGTAACACAAGGGGGAACGTCTTTGCTCAGAGAGTGATAGCTGTGTGGAACGAGCTTCCAGTAGAAGTGGTAGAGGCAGGTTCGGTATTGTCATTTAAAAAAAAAATTGGATAGGTATATGGACAGGAAAGGAATGGAGGGTTATGGGCTGAGTGCAGGTTGGTAGGACTAGGTGAGAGTAAGCATTCGGCATGGACTAGAAGGGCCGTGATGGCCTGTTTCCGTGCTGTAATTGTTATATGGTTATATAGTGAGAACATGTGATGAAGAGTCCTTTAAAGTGAGTCCATAGGTTGTGGGAACATTTCAATGATAGGGGCAGATGAAGTTGAGTAAGGTTTTCCCCTTCGGTTCAAAGGGGTAATAACTGTTCCTGAACCTGGTGGTGAGAGTCCTGAGGCACGTGTACCTCCTTCCTGATGGCAGCAGTGTGAAAAGAGCATGTCCTGTCAGGTGGGGGCCCCTGACGATGGATGCTGCTTTCCTGCGACACCACTTCATATAGATGTGCTTAACATTGGGGAGGGCTTTACCCATGATGGACTGAGTCGTATCCACTACTTTTTGTAGGATTTTTCTTTCAAAGGCAGTGGAGCTTCCGTACCAGGCTGTGATGTAGCAAGTTAGTGTCAAAGTCTTTCTATCATGAGCCCTGTGGCTTGCTGTAGAGCGTTGAGTTTCTAGGGTCTCTGAGCTCCTGTATTTACTAATTAATATCTTAATTAGAGCCATTAAACTCTTATGTTTTTGGTTTAATCTGGTCTAGTTAACCGTGGCTGGCAAACGTTACTGGCATTCAATGATTATTTAAAGAGGTCCCTCAGTCAGCCCCTGCGTGGGGTCATTGTGCTGGAGAGAATGAATTGTCTTGTGGTGTCACTCAGTATCTCCTCTGACATCTAACCTCTAGTTTTCATTTCTTCGTGGGGATCCTACTGTTCCTCCACACTTGGGTCTAGTCTTCTGAGAGCGCTCTATGACTCTTTCATTCCAAAGGGTCCCAAAAATAAACAGTTGGGAGACATGGTAGTGTGTGTGGACAAAGAAGCAGGCTGAAGTTCAACAACCCATCATGAAACGTTACTCGTACAGACGTCCCAACACTTCCCACTTCTCTCAGAAATGCTAATCGACTAGACTAACAGCTCAAAAATCCTTTGCTCTTGTAGATCCAGATTTATTTATTGTACGCACATCAAGACATACAGTGAAATGCATCGTTTGTGTTAACACACAACACAGGTCTTAGGTAAAAGATGAAAGGTAAAGTGTTTAACTGGAACCTGAAGCTTGGATAAGTACGTGGATGAGAGGCCCAAGGTCCAGATGCTGGGCAGAATAACAGGTCAGCATGAACTAAATGGACTGAAGGGCCTGTTTCTGTGTTTATGTTAAATTACGTAAATGCATGTGAATCTCTGCTTCACTCGGAAGGAGGTTTGGGTTCCCAGATGAAAGGGAGGGAAGAGTTAAATATGTTGCATACAAAGCTGATTTCCATCAATTTCTTTATGAAAGCTACAATTACAGTGATCTTTACCTAACTTCCATACGAGATATTTATGAGATGCTCTGAGGATGTATAGGGCAGTGTGGATAATTAATAACCAGTTGGACTAGTGAGTCTGGATTTCCAGACTACAATAGAACTTCACTGATGTTACTCGAGACAATCAGATTGTGGTGCTACTCCAGTCCGTGCAAATCAGATATTTACAATGCATGCAGTAAGGCTTAAATTTTTTTTAAAAGGCATCTAATATTGTTCTGCATAGAAAACTACTACACAAGATGAGAGGACATGGTATTGGGCCAATATGCAAATCTGTCAGCATGGAAATACATACAATATAGAACAGCACAGGCCCTTTGTCCAACACTGTTTCTTTGCTAGACTGATCTATGACTAAGTGAGCAGTAAAGGTAGCTGACCCTTTCACCTACTCTAAGATCAATCGAACCCTTCCCTCCGTCTGCCTCCATTATTCCATCTTCCATGTGCCCATCGAAGAGTCATGAGAGTATAACATTCTTAAAGGAGCCACCCTGTGATCTGGTATGAAGACACGGCAATGGAAAGCCTAGCAGAATAGTGCAAAGTGAAAGCTTCAGAGTAGGACGCTTGAGGTACAATTGCAGACCAGTTAAATGTTCAGGGAGTGGAATTCTTTGCGGTTGCAAAACAACTGGGATTTAAATACCACTGTATGTGAGCTGATGTCGGTGATCATGGTCTTTTCATGATTGATTTTCCCTGGCAAATTTTTCTACAGAAGTGGTTTGCCATTGCCTTCTGGGCTGTGTCTTTACAAGACAGGTGACCCCAGCTATCACCGTATCAATACTCTTCAGAGATTGTATGTCTGGCATCAGTGGTCGCATAATCAGGACTTGTGATATGCACCAGTTGCTCATACGACCATTCAACCTACCCTGACCATCTGCCCTGCTCTGCTGGGTGAGAAGCTGACAGTGATGCAGGTGGATGCTTCCCTGGTGTCATGGATTATTGATTACCTGACTGGCAGACCACAGTACCTGCGCTTGCAACACTGTGTGTCAGACAGAGTGGTCAGCAGCACTGGGGCTCCACAGGGGACTGTCCTGTCTCCCTTTCTCTTCACCATCTACACCTCGGACTTCAACTACTGCCCAGAGTCTTGCCATCTTCAGAAGTTTTCTGATGACTCTGCCATTGTTGGATGCATCAGCAAGGGGGATGAGGCTGAGTACAGGGCTACGTTGGGAAACTTCGTCACATGATGTGAGCAGAATCATCTGCAGCTTAATGTGAAAAAGACTAAGGAGCTGGTAGTGGACCTGAGGAGGGCTAAGGCACTGGTGACCCCTGTTTCCATCCAAGGGGTCAGTGTGGACATGGTGGAGGTTTACAGATACCCGGGGATACGAATGGACAATAAACTGGACTGGTCAAAGAATACTGAGGCTGTCTACAAGAAGGGTCAGAGCCGTCTCTATTTCCTGAGGAGACTGAGGTCCTTTAACATCTGCCGGATGATGCTGAGGATGTTCTGCGAGTCTGTGGTGGCCAGTGCTATCATGTTTGTTGTTGTGTGCTGGGGTAGCAGGCTGAGGGTAGCAGACACCAACAGAATCAACAAACTCATTTGTAAGGCCAGTGATGTTGTGGGGGTGGAACTGGACTCTCTGACAGTGGTGTCTGAAAAGAGGATGCTGTCCAAGTTGCATGCCATCTTGGACAATGACTCCCTTCCACTCCATAATGTACTGGTTAGGCACAGGAGTACATTCAGCCAGAGACTCATTCCACCGAGATGCAACACTGAGTGTCATAGGAAGTCATTCCTGCTTGTGGCCATCAAACTTTACAACTCCTCCCTCGGAGTGTCAGGCACCCTGAGCCAATAGGCTGGTCCTGGACTAATTTCCACTTGGCATAATTTACTTATCATTATTTAATTATTTCTGGTTTTATTTAGCTATATTTCTACACTATTCTTGGTTGGTGCAACTGTAATGAAACCCAGTTTCCCTCGGGATCAATAAAGTATGTCTGTCTGTCACCACCTAGTCCCTTAAAGGATGACATACGGCACATAATGAATGAACATATGTGAACTACATTGATAAACACAACAGATTCTGCACTTGCTGGAAATCCAGAGTAACCCACACAAAACGCTGGAGGAACTCAGCAAGCCAGGCAGCATCTATGGAGAGGAGTAAACAGTCGGCATCTTGGGCTAAGACACTTTATCAAGACTGGAAAAGAAGGGGGCAAAAGTCATAATAAGAAGGTGGATGGAGGGGAAGCAGAACAAGCTGGCAGGTGATAGGTGAAGCAAGGTGAGGGGAAAGGTGGGTGGGTGGGGAGGGAGAATGAAGAAGCAGGGGGCTGATATGTAGAAAATGTAAAGGGCTAGAGAAGAAGGTATCCGAAAAGGGAGGACAGTGGACAATAGAAAAGAGGGAGTGAGGCGATGACAGGTGAGGAGAAGAGAAGGAGAAAACCAGAATGGGGAATGGAAAAAGAGAAAACGAGGGAGAGAAGTTACTGGATGTTGTGGAAATCAATATTTCTGCCGTCGGGTTGGAGGCTATTGAGAAGAAACAGTAGGTGGTTCTCCTGCAACCAGAGAGTGGCAGCAGAGGAGGCCATGGACTGACATGTTGGAATACATCATAGTCTGGTACAGCAATTTTTATGTCCAGGAACGCAAGAAGCTGCAGAGAGTAGTGGACTCAGTCCAATAGATCATGGTCACTTCCCTCCCCACCCTTGATAACATCAACAGCAGGGGTTCCCAAACTTATTCTGTTCCATGGACAGTGAACATTAACACAGGGATCTGTGGGCCTGAGGTTGGGAAGCCCTGATCTACAGGAAGCAGTACCTCAAGAAGGCAACATTTATCATCAAGATCTCCATGTTCCAAGCCATGCCATTGTCTGACACCGACCCTTTGTGAGACTATGGCATGGAGCAGAAGCTCGAGGTCCTGCAGCTCCAACAGAAAACTCGAAGCAAACCTCTTACCCCAAAAGCAGGCAAACTACAGGGTTTGAATTTCACAGTTCATAGGTTACTAGGACAGAAGTATCATCACGGAGTTGTCCAGGAAATTTAATGGTAAGAAAATGATAGCAGGTACACACCTGTACTTGGAAATGTGACCAAGTGTTTAAAGCTCCTATTATGGGAATTTACGCTGTCCACTCATGCCCATAATTCCCTGTGAACAAAGTCTTCTATTCAGCCTGAATGCGTTGGAGCTCAGGTTGCAAGGGTGAAAAGGTTGCACTTTAAATCACAGTGAGAGGCAGTTACAAAGACACTAATCTTTAAATATGAGCTACCAAATGGAACTCAGATAGAAGCTTGATTGTATCTGACTGACCCAAAGCTTCACAAAGTTATTTTCTAATAGACGGTAATTCTTTTTTTTGAGATATTGCTTCAAATCCTGAAACGTTAAATCATCCAAAATTGTGATGAAAGTGTAAAACAATACAACTGTTGTTGTCCATCTGACTTTTACAGAAAGCATTTCTCAGGAGAGTAACTGCAGCTTTTGTTAACCATAGCTTACTGCCTTGACCATTGATTGCAGTTGATGAAAAATTAATCATGCCATTGGTCATTAAATCTGCAATGTAATTCAGAATTTTTGTCCCATAAAGATCCGAATCAGAAGCAGGTTTAATATCACTGACATATGTTGTGAAATTTATTGATTTACGGCAGCAGTACATTGCAATGTATAATACTTGTGGTGAACTACATATACCTGTCTGGACATGCCCCCTGCTGACTGCTCATGTGGCTCCTCCCACAGGCCCCTGTATAAAGGAGATCTTAGCCTGGGCCCGGCCTCTCAGTCTCCAGGATGTAGTATGGTGGTCACTCACTGCTGGTTCCTTCTTCCAGTCAATAAAAGCCGATATCTCGCCTTTACGTCTCAGAGCGAGTTATTGATGGTGCATCAATACTAAAAGCTGTCAATTACAGTAAGAGGTGTATTTATTCCACATGTCCAGTCTCACCCATTTATGGTTTGTTTCAGTAGCCAATTTATTGTCAGGTGGTC
This sequence comes from Hypanus sabinus, assembly GCF_030144855.1. NCBI lineage: Eukaryota > Metazoa > Chordata > Chondrichthyes > Myliobatiformes > Dasyatidae > Hypanus > Hypanus sabinus. The sequence continues at coordinate 200,191,125 of NC_082706.1, forward strand.
CCGGTTCCCCAACCATTGGCATGGACCTTGTTAATCTGGGCGACGTCTGAGCCGGCATGACTCTTCTTGTTCTTGTTACTCTCATCCAAAGGTTTCTGAGGGCAGATGAAGCGTGGGCGCGAGGAGTCCATAGACGGGAGACTGGCTCCAACAAATCCCGGGGACAACATCTGAGATCTTGGTCCAGGAGAGTGCACTACTAGAAACAGCAAGGATACCGTGCTGAACCCTCAAGCTCCCAGGCCTCTGGTAGAGGACCCAAGGTCGAGGGAAAAATACACATGCACACCACCCATAAGGGCTGAGGGAAAAATATAGATATGAAAAATTCTAATTAAATAAGTATTTCAAAAAAGAAAAAAATGTGGTTAGGTAGAGTTCACAGGTTCACTGTCCATTCACTGATCTGATGGCTGAGTGGAAGAAGCTGCTCCTGAATTGTTGAGCATGTACCTCCTCCCTGATGGTAACAATGGGAAGAGGGCATGTCCTGGGTGATGGGAATACCTATGATGGATGTCACCCTTCTCCTTGAAGATACCCTGGATGCTGGGCAGGCTTATTCCCATGATGGAGCTGACTGAGGTTACAAATTTCTGCAGCTTTCTCCCATCCTGTGCAGCGGCCCCCCCATACCAGATGGTGAAGCAGCCAGTTAGAATGCTCTCCATGGTCCATCTGTAGAAATCTGCAAGTGTCACTGGAAACACACCGAATCTCCTCAAAATCTGAACGAAATACAGCTGCTGCTGGGCCTTCTTTATAGCCACATCAATATGTTGGGTCCAGGGATAGATCCTCAGAGATATTGACACTCAGGAACTCGAAATTGCTCACCCTTTCCACTTCTGATCCCTCGATAGGTACTGGTATGTGTTCCCTCCTCTTACCCAGTCCGAAGGGATAAGGAAACTTGCTTACATTTACTTGATCATACCAAGTGAAATGCGGTAAACAATGAAGTAAACAATCTAGTCTGTTTATTTCTTCAACTCCAATGGCTTCATGCACTCAGTGGTCACTTTATTAGGTACAGGAGTTCCACATTGAGGTTCAGAGATGCTCTTCTGCTCACCACTGTTGTTCGGTGTGGTTATTTGAGTTGATCTCACCTTCCTGTCAGTTTGAACCTGTATGGCCATTCTCCTCTGACCTCTCTCATTTAAAAAGCAATTTCGCCCACAGAACTGCTGCTCAGTGAGTTTTGTTTGCACCATTCTTTGTAAAATCCAGAGACTGTTGTGAATCAGAATCAGGTTTAGCATCATCAATGTATGTTGTGAAGTTTCTTAACTTTGTGGCAGCATTACAATGTAATACATGATAATATAGGAAAAAAACTGTGCATTTAAGTATATATATGTACATTCAATAGTTCAATTATCAGAAGCAGAATCAGAATCAGGCTTATTATAACCATATAACAATTACAGCACGGAAACAGGCCATCTCGGCCCTTCTAGTCCGTGCCGGCACGTGACGTGAAATTTGTTAACTTAGCAGCAGCAGTTCAATGTAATACATAATCTAGCAGAGAAAAAAATAAATAAATAACAGAAAAATAATAATAATGAATAAACAAGTGTAAAGGGGGTTTCTTCTTTTTTCTTTGTTACTATTGGGAAAGGGTTTCCTTTTGTTAACTAGCAGGAATGCTAATTTACTGATAACGAGAATGATATTCCTTTGTAAACCAAATGGGGATTAATGTTCTTTCTTCTGAGTCTGTAAGCTTTTGTTGACGGGCTTTTGGGCAGATCGGCGCGAGGGGGTCGAGAGAGAGGACGCAATGCTGTAAGCTGGGCGAGGATCGGACCCCAAAGGGGGGGTCCGAGGCCGGGAGGTTCTCCGAGGACGGGGGATGCAGCTAGATGTGCTTGGTTGACCACTCAGAGGGTCCTGAGCTGCGAGTCGAGGAGTTCGGAGGGGATCGAGTGGTGGCCAGAGGACTTCAGTAATTGAGCTCCAACGGTTGTGCACGAAGTGGTTTGGACTTTGATAAGTTTGGCGCCTTTTCTTTATTTTTTCTCTTCAGATATACTGTATCGTTATTAATCACTTAGTTATAGTAACCTTTATAAATTGTACTCATTTAATCGCTTATGGTGTACTGTCTGTTTTTGGGCGAGGCGGGGACATCACACAACATCCACACCAGCTGATTACCCAGTTTGGCGGGGCCGAAGGCTGCTCCCCCTAGACGAGAATGAGCTGAGCGAGCCTGAGGCGACCCAGGGGGTTACACAAGTAAATCAATTACGTATATCGAATAGATTTTTTTAAATGTGCAAAGCGGAAATACTGTACATAAAAAAAAAGTGAGGTAGTGTTCAAGGGTTCAATGTCCATTTAGAAATTGGATGGCAGAGGGGAAGAAGCTGTTCCTGAATCACTGAGTGTGTGCCTTCAGGCTTCTGTACCTCCCACCTGTTGGTAACAGTGAGAAAAGGGCATGCCCTGGGTGCTGGACGTCCTTAATAATGGAAGATGCCTTTCTGAGACACTGCCCCCTGAAGATGTCCTGGATACTTTGTAGGCTAGTACCCAAGATGGAGCTGACTAGATTTACAATGTTCTGCAGCTTCTTTCGGTCCTGCACAGTAGCCCCCACACCACCACCCACCCCCCCCATGCCAGTCAGTGATGTAACCTGTCAGAATGCTCTCTATGGTACAACTATAGAAGTTTTTGAGTGTATTTGTTGACATGCCAAATCTCTTCAAACTCCTAATGAAGTATAGCCGCTGCCTTGCCTTCTTTATAACTATATCGATATGTTGGGACCAGGTTAGATCCTCAGAGATCTTGACACCCAGGAACTTGAAACTGCTCACTCCCTCCACTTCTGACCCCTCTATGAGGATTGGTATGTGTTCCTTTGTCTTACCCTTCCTGAAATCCACAATCAGCTCTCTCATCTTACTGATGTTGAGTGCCAGGTTGTTGCCGTGGCACCAGTCCACTAGTTGGCATACCTTACTCCTGTACGCCCTCTCGTCACCACCTGAGATTCTACCAACAATGGTTGTACTGTCAGCAAATTTATAGATAACATTTGAGCTGTGCCTATCCACACAGTCATGTGTATACAGAGGGTAGATCAGTGGGCAAGGAGGATATGTTATCACCAATCCGTACAGATTGTTGTCTTAACCATATAACCATATAACAATCACAGCACAGAAACAGGCCATCTTGGCCCTCCTAGTCTGTGCCGAACTCTTAATCTCACCTAGTCCCACCTACCCGCACTCAGCCCATAACCCTCCATTCCTTTCCTGTCCACATACCTATCCAATTTTACCTTAAATGAAACAACTGAACTGACCTCTACTACTTCTACAGGAAGCTCATTCCACACAGCTATCACTCTCTGAGTAAAGAAATACCCCCTCGTGTTTCCCTTAAACTTCTGCCCCCTAACTCTCAAATCATGTCCTCTCGTTTGAATCTCCCCTACTCTCAATGGAAACAGCCTATTCACGTCAACTCTATCTATCCCTCTCAAAATGTTAAATACCTCGATCAAATCCCCCCTCAACCTTCTACGCTCCAATGAATAGAGACCTTCTGGTTAGGAAGTCGAGGATCCAGTTGCAGAGGGAGGTACAGAGGCCCAGCTTCTGCAACTTCTCAATCAGGATGGTATTAAATGTTGAGCTATGGTTGATGAACAGCATCCTGATATAGGTGTTTGTCCTGTCTAGGTGGTCTAAAGCCATGTAGAGAGCCATTGAGATTGTGTCTGCCATTGACCTATTGTGGTGATAGGCAAATTGCAATGGGTTCAGGTCCTTGCTGAGGCAGGAGTTCAGTCTAGTCATAACCAACCTCTCAAAGCATTTCATCACTGTCGATGTGAGTGCTACTGGGCGATAGACATTTAGGCAGCCCACATTATTCTTCTTTGGCACTGGTATAATTGTTGCCTTTCTGAAGCAAGTGGGAACTTCTACCCATAGCAGTGAGAGGTTGAAAATGTCCTTGAATACTAATCGGTTGGCACAGGTTTTCAGAGCCTTACCAGGTAGTCCATCGGGACCTTCTGCCTTGTGAGGGTTCACCCTCTTTACAGATACCCTAATATCGGCCTCTGAGTCAGAGATCACAGGGTCATCAGGTTCAGCAGGGATCTTCACAGCTGTAGCTGTGTTCTCCCTTTCAAAGCAGCATAGAAGGCGCTGAGTTCAGCTGGTAGTGAAGCATCACTGCCATTCACGCTATTGGGTTTCGCTTTGTAGGAAGTAATGTCTTGCAGACCCTCCCAGAGTTGCCATGCATCCAATGTCGCCTCCAACCTCATTTGAAATTGTCTCTTTGCCCTTGAAATAGCCCTTCAGAAATCATACCTGGTTTTCTGGTACAGGCCTGGGTTGCCAGACTTGAATGCCACAGGTCTAGCCTTCAGCAAATGATGTACGTCCTGGTTAATCCACAGCTTTTGGGAATGTACAGTAAGTCTTTGTGGGCACACACTCATCCACACGGGTTTTAATGAAGTCAGTAACAACTGCAGCATACCCATCCAGGTTTGAAGATGAATCCCGGAATACGGTCCAGTCCACTGATTCAAAGCAGTCCTGTAGGCGCTCCTGTGCTTCCCTTGTCCAAACCTTCTTGGTCCTCACTGCTGGTGCTGCAGTCTTCAGTCTCTGCTTGTAATCAGGGAGTAGAAGTACAGCCAGATGGTCAGACTTCTTGAAGTGAGGGCATGGAATAGCACGGTAGGCATTCTTGATGGTGGTATAGTAATGGTTCAGTGTGTTATTTCCTCCGATATTGCAAGTGATCTGTTGATGATAATTGCTTCGTGATATTTTCAGACTGGCCTGGTTAAAATCTCCCAAAACGATGATGAAGGCGTTGGGGTGTGCTGTTTTGTGCATGTTGATCCCATTGCTCAGATCATCTGAAGCCTGATTGACTTTGGCCTGAGGTGGAATGTATATTGCTACCAAAGTGTTCAGCTCATTTCTCTGTGAGGCTTTACCTGTCTCAGCGCTTAACAGGCTCGGAGGCTGCGGATTCACTTTGTGTCTCTACAGTTCATGTTTTGTGTGTTATTTGCTTACTTTGTTATTGTTTGAGTGGTTTGTTCTGGTTGCACACACTGGATATTTGTCGCTGATCATAAAGCGGGTTTTTTGCGGATTCTATTGTGTTTCTTTGTTTTGTGGCTGCCTGCAAGAAGATGGAGCTCAAGGTTGTGTATGGTATATGTACCATGAACTTAATGAGGTATTCAGCTGTACCTAATAAAGTGGCCACTGAGTTCACATTCCCATCTACAACAGCACTCTTCAGAAAAACAAAATCTTTCTGTAGGCCTTGAAATACCAACTATCCTCACTTGGAGTAATCCATTTGCTTTACACAGAACATTACAGCACAGTACAGGCCCTTCAGCCCAAGATGTTGTTCTGGCCCCTTAACCTTCTCCAAATTCAATCTGACTCTTCCCCTCCAAGGGCATTGGTGTTTCCATACCATGTACACTCGGTGTATTGTGTTCGGTCTGGTCACCTTGTTGTAGGAAGGATGTGGAAGCTTTAGAGAGAGTGTAGAGAAGATTTACCAGGAGACACACACAAAATGCTGGAGGAACTCAGAAGGCCGAGCAACATCTAGGAAAAGAGTACAGTCACAAAGAGAGAGAAAAGTGAGTTTTTCAAGGATGAAATCTCATATTGTGGACATGTCATTGACGAGCAAGGCTTATATTAGTCACATGAGAATACTGAAGCAGTGCCACAGGCACCCAAACCAGAAAATGTGTCCCAACTCAGGTTATACTTGGGCCTTGAAAACTATTACCTCCCGTTTCTCCCAAACGTTGCTACAGCGCTGCACCCAGTGACAGCACTGTTGCAGACAGCAGCAAAGTGGGAATGGTCAGGAAGATGTGAAAGACCATTCGAGGACATCAAGGACAATTAGACATCTGATCTAATAACATCTGATGAACTGCTCACCCAGTGTGACCCCTCTCAGCCCATCAGACTGGCATGCGATGCGTCCCCTTGTAGCATTGTCACCATTCTGTAACACACTATGAAAGATGGATATGAACACCCGATTGCGCTTGCTTTAAGATCACTGATGAGCGCAGAATACAACTACGCACAAATTGGCGAGAGGCCTTTTGACATGGTCCGGATCAGTTCCCCTTTAAATTTAGTTAGGTTGCGTTATGATCCGGACCATTGACTCCTTGTTCCCTTCCAATTCCGTTTCACATGTCCCTCAAACTTGGCCATTAAGGAAATCCACTCTCGACCCGAACTGGCAGCTTATAAGCCCCTGGCTTTAGCCCTTTGGGGCGAGAATGTTAAGAAGCATTAGCAAGTCGCCGTTGCTACCACAAGTCAGAGTTATCCAGCCCATATTGGAGTGCTGGCAATTCACCTTCCTTCGCCAGAGTGGGTCCGGGCAAGGTTAAACTGCCAGGGGTGAGTTGAAGGTGGAGTCCTGGCTCAACGTTCATGCCCATTGTCCGTCTCTATTCCTCGAAGAAGAGTCCGGCTTGGTGTCCGAGTTGAAGGCGGAGTCCTGGCTCGATGTTCCTGTTCTGTGTTTGGGTATCCACATTTCTGGCTGCAGAGATCCATAGTGTCCACGTTTCTGACTGTGGTGATCCATGGTATCCACGTTTCTGGCTGTGGTGATCCATGGTGTCCACGTTTCTGACTGCGGTGATCCATGGTGTCCACGTTTCTGGCTGTGGTGATCCATGGTGTCCACGTTTCTGACTGTGGTAATCCATGGTGTCCACGTTTCTGTCTGAGGTGATCCATAGTGTCCACGTTTCTGGCTGCGGTGATCCATGGTGTCCACGTTTCTGTCTGTGGCGATCCATGGTGTCCACGTTTCTGACTGTGGTGATCTATGGTGTCCATGTTTCTGGCTGTGGTAATCCATGGTGTCCACGTTTCTGGCTGTGGTGATCCATGGTGTCCACGTTTCTGGCTGTGGTAATCCATGGTGTCCACGTTTCTGACTGTGGTGATCCATAGTGTCCACGTTTCTGGCTGCGGTGATCCATGGTGTCCACGTTTCTGGCTGTGGCGATCCATGGTGTCCACGTTTCTGGCTGCGGTAATCCATGGTGTCCACGTTTCTGGCTGTGGTAATCCATGGTGTCCACATTTCTGGCTGTGGTGATCCATGGTGTCCACATTTCTGGCTGCGGTGATCCATGGTGTCCACTTTTTTGGCTGCGGTGATCCATGGTGTCCACGTTTCTGGCTGTGGTGATCCATGGTGTCCACGTTTCTGGCTGTGGTGATCCATGGTGTCCACGTTTCTGACTGTGGTGATCCATGGTGTCCACGTTTCTGACTGTGGTGATCCATGGTGTCCACGTTTCTGGCTGCGGTGATCCATGGTGTCCACGTTTCTGGCTGTGGTGATCCATGGTGTCCACGTTTCTGACTGTGGTGATCCATAGTGTCCACGTTTCTGGCTGCGGTGATCCATGGTGTCCACGTTTCTGGCTGCGGTGATCCATGGTGTCCACATTTCTGGCTGCGGTAATCCATGGTGTCCACGTTTCTGACTGTGGTAATCCATGGTGTCCACATTTCTGACTGTGGTGATCCATGGTGTCCACATTTCTGGCTGTGGTGATCCATGGTGTCCACTTTTCTGACTGTGGTAATCCATGGTGTCCACGTTTCTGACTGTGGTGATCCATGGTGTCCACGTTTCTGGCTGAGGCGATCCATGGTGTCCACGTTTCTGGCTGCGGCGATTCATGGTGTCCACGTTTCTGGCTGCGGCGATCCATGGTGTCCACGTTTCTGGCTGCGGTGATCCATGGTGTCCACGTTTCTGGCTGCGGTGATCCATGGTGTCCACGTTTCTGGCTGTGGTGATCCATGGTGTCCACGTTTCTGGCTGTGGCGATCCATGGTGTCCACGTTTCTGGCTGCGGTGATCCATGGTGTCCACGTTTCTGGCTGTGGTAATCCATGGTGTCCACATTTCTGGCTGTGGTGATCCATAGTGTCCACGTTTCTGGCTGCGGTGATCCATGGTGTCCACGTTTCTGCCTGCGGTGATCCATGGTGTCCACGTTTCTGGCTGCGGTGATCCATAGTGTCCACGTTTCTGGCTGCGGTGATCCATGGTGTCCACATTTCTGGCTGCGGTGATCCATGGTGTCCACGTTTCTGGCTGCGGTGATCCATGGTGTCCACGTTTCTGGCTGTGGTGATCCATGGTGTCCACGTTTCTGACTGTGGTGATCTATGGTGTCCATGTTTCTGGCTGCGGTGATCCATGGTGTCCACGTTTCTGCCTGCGGTGATCCATGGTGTCCACGTTTCTGACTGTGGTGATCCATGGTGTCCACGTTTCTGGCTGCGGTGATCCATGGTGTCCACGTTTCTGGCTGTGGTGATCCATGTTGTCCACGTTTCTGGCTGTGGTGATCCATGGTGTCCACGTTTCTGACTGTGGTAATCCATGGTGTCCACGTTTCTGGCTGCGGTAATCCATGGTGTCCACGTTTCTGGCTGTGGTAATCCATGGTGTCCACGTTTCTGACTGTGGTGATCTATGGTGTCCATGTTTCTGGCTGCGGTGATCCATGGTGTCCACGTTTCTGGCTGCGGTGATCCATGGTGTCCACGTTTCTGACTGCGGTGATCCATGGTGTCCACGTTTCTGGCTTTTTGCGATCCATGGTGTCCACGTTTCTGGCTGTGGTAATCCATGGTGTCCACGTTTCTGGCTGTGGTGATCCATGGTGTCCACGTTTCTGGCTGTGGTAATCCATGGTGTCCACGTTTCTGACTGTGGTGATCCATAGTGTCCACGTTTCTGGCTGCGGTGATCCATGGTGTCCACGTTTCTGGCTGTGGCGATCCATGGTGTCCACGTTTCTGGCTGCGGTAATCCATGGTGTCCACGTTTCTGGCTGTGGTAATCCATGGTGTCCACATTTCTGGCTGTGGTGATCCATGGTGTCCACATTTCTGGCTGCGGTGATCCATGGTGTCCACTTTTTTGGCTGCGGTGATCCATGGTGTCCACGTTTCTGGCTGTGGTGATCCATGGTGTCCACGTTTCTGGCTGTGGTGATCCATGGTGTCCACGTTTCTGACTGTGGTGATCCATGGTGTCCATGTTTCTGACTGTGGTGATCCATGGTGTCCACGTTTCTGACTGCGGTGATCCATGGTGTCCATGTTTCTGACTGTGGTGATCCATGGTGTCCACGTTTCTGACTGCGGTGATCCATGGTGTCCACGTTTCTGGCTGTGGTGATCCATGGTGTCCACGTTTCTGACTGTGGTGATCCATGGTGTCCACGTTTCTGACTGCGGTGATCCATGGTGTCCATGTTTCTGGCTGTGGTGATCCATGGTGTCCACGTTTCTGACTGTGGTGATCCATGGTGTCCACGTTTCTGGCTGTGGTGATCCATGGTGTCCACGTTTCTGACTGTGGTGATCCATGGTGTCCACGTTTCTGACTGTGGTCGATCCATGGTGTCCACGTTTCTGGCTGTGGTGATCCATGGTGTCCACGTTTCTGACTGTGGTGATCCATGGTGTCCATGTTTCTGGCTGTGGTGATCCATGGTGTCCACGTTTCTGGCTGTGGTGATCCATGGTGTCCACGTTTCTGACTGTGGTGATCCACGGCGTCCACGTTTCTGACTGTGGTCGATCCATGGTGTCCACGTTTCTGACTGCGGTGATCCATGGTGTCCACGTTTCTGACTGTGGTGATCCATGGTGTCCACGTTTCTGGCTGTGGTGATCCATGGTGTCCACGTTTCTGGCTGTGGTGATCCATGGTGTCCACTTTTTTGGCTGCGGTGATCCATGGTGTCCACGTTTCTGGCTGTGGTGATCCATGGTGTCCACGTTTCTGACTGTGGTGATCCATGGTATCCACGTTTCTGACTGTGGTGATCCATGGTGTCCACGTTTCTGGCTGTGGCGATCCATGGTGTCCACGTTTCTGGCTGCGGCGATCCATGGTGTCCACGTTTCTGGCTGCGGCGATCCATGGTGTCCACGTTTCTGGCTGCGGTGATCCATGGTGTCCACGTTTCTGGCTGCGGTGATCCATGGTGTCCACGTTTCTGGCTGTGGTAATCCATGGTGTCCACATTTCTGGCTGTGGTGATCCATAGTGTCCACGTTTCTGGCTGCGGTGATCCATGGTGTCCACGTTTCTGCCTGCGGTGATCCATGGTGTCCACGTTTCTGCCTGCGGTGATCCATGGTGTCCACGTTTCTGGCTGTGGTGATCCATGGTGTCCACGTTTCTGGCTGCGGTGATCCATGGTGTCCACGTTTCTGGCTGTGGTGATCCATGGTGTCCACGTTTCTGACTGTGGTAATCCATGGTGTCCACGTTTCTGACTGAGGTGATCCATAGTGTCCACGTTTCTGGCTGCGGTGATCCATGGTGTCCACGTTTCTGGCTGTGGTAATCCATGGTGTCCACGTTTCTGACTGTGGTAATCCATGGTGTCCACGTTTCTGACTGCGGTGATCCATAGTGTCCACGTTTCTGGCTGCGGTGATCCATGGTGTCCACGTTTCTGGCTGTGGCGATCCATGGTGTCCACGTTTCTGGCTGCGGTAATCCATGGTGTCCACGTTTCTGGCTGTGGTAATCCATGGTGTCCACGTTTCTGGCTGTGGTGATCCATGGTGTCCACGTTTCTGGCTGCGGTGATCCATGGTGTCCACGTTTCTGGCTGCGGTGATCCATGGTGTCCACGTTTCTGGCTGCGGTGATCCATGGTGTCCACTTTTCTGCCTGCGGTGATCCATGGTGTCCACGTTTCTGCCTGCGGTGATCCATGGTGTCCACGTTTATGGCTGTGGTGATCCATGGTGTCCACGTTTCTGGCTGCGGTGATCCATGGTGTCCACGTTTCTGGCTGTGGTGATCCATGGTGTCCACGTTTCTGGCTGTGGTGATCCATGGTGTCCACGTTTCTGACTGTGGTGATCCATGGTGTCCACGTTTCTGGCTGTGGTGATCCATGGTGTCCACGTTTCTGGCTGCGGTGATCCATGGTGTCCACGTTTCTGGCTGTGGTGATCCATGGTGTCCACGTTTCTGGCTGTGGTGATCCATGGTGTCCATGTTTCTGGCTGTGGTGATCCATGGTGTCCATGTTTCTGGCTGCGGTGATCCATGGTGTCCACGTTTCTGACTGTGGTGATCCATGGTGTCCACGTTTCTGGCTGCGGCGATCCATGGTGTCCACGTTTCTGACTGTGGTGATCCATGGTGTCCACATTTCTGGCTGTGGTGATCCATAGTGTCCATGTTTCTGGCTGCGGTTATCCATGGTGTCCACGTTTCTGGCTGCGGTGATCCATGGTGTCCACGTTTCTGGCTGTGGTGATCCATAGTGTCCATGTTTCTGGCTGCGGTAATCCATGGTGCCCACCTTCTGATTGCGGTGATCCATGGTGTCCACGTTTCTGGCTGTGGTGATCCATGGTGTCCACGTTTCTGACTGTGGTGATCCATGGTGTCCACGTCTCTGGCTGTGGTGATCCATGGTGTCCACGTTTCTGGCTGCGGTAATCCATGGTGTCCACGTTTCTGGCTGTGGTGATCCATGGTGTCCACGTTTCTGACTGTGGTGATCCATGGTGTCCACGTTTCTGGCTGTGGTGATCCATGGTGTCCACGTTTCTGGCTGCGGTGATCCATGGTGTCCACGTTTCTGGCTGTGGTGATCCATGGTGTCCACGTTTCTGACTGTGGTAATCCAGGGTGTCCACGTTTCTGACTGAGGTGATCCATAGTGTCCACGTTTCTGGCTGCGGTGATCCATGGTGTCCACGTTTCTGGCTGTGGTGATCCATGGTGTCCACGTTTCTGACTGCGGTGATCCATAGTGTCCACGTTTCTGGCTGCGGTGATCCATGGTGTCCACGTTTCTGGCTGTGGCGATCCATGGTGTCCACGTTTCTGGCTGCGGTAATCCATGGTGTCCACGTTTCTGGCTGTGGTAATCCATGGTGTCCACGTTTCTGGCTGTGGTGATCCATGGTGTCCACGTTTCTGGCTGCGGTGATCCATGGTGTCCACGTTTCTGGCTGCGGTGATCCATGGTGTCCACGTTTCTGGCTGCGGTGATCCATGGTGTCCACTTTTCTGCCTGCGGTGATCCATGGTGTCCACGTTTCTGCCTGCGGTGATCCATGGTGTCCACGTTTATGGCTGTGGTGATCCATGGTGTCCACGTTTCTGGCTGCGGTGATCCATGGTGTCCACGTTTCTGGCTGTGGTGATCCATGGTGTCCACGTTTCTGGCTGTGGTGATCCATGGTGTCCACGTTTCTGACTGTGGTGATCCATGGTGTCCACGTTTCTGGCTGTGGTGATCCATGGTGTCCACGTTTCTGGCTGCGGTGATCCATGGTGTCCACGTTTCTGGCTGTGGTGATCCATGGTGTCCATGTTTCTGGCTGTGGTGATCCATGGTGTCCATGTTTCTGGCTGCGGTGATCCATGGTGTCCACGTTTCTGACTGTGGTGATCCATGGTGTCCACGTTTCTGGCTGCGGCGATCCATGGTGTCCACGTTTCTGACTGTGGTGATCCATGGTGTCCACATTTCTGGCTGTGGTGATCCATAGTGTCCATGTTTCTGGCTGCGGTGATCCATGGTGTCCACGTTTCTGGCTGCGGTGATCCATGGTGTCCACGTTTCTGGCTGTGGTGATCCATAGTGTCCATGTTTCTGGCTGCGGTAATCCATGGTGCCCACCTTCTGATTGTGGTGATCCATGGTGTCCACGTTTCTGGCTGTGGTGATCCATGGTGTCCACGTTTCTGACTGTGGTGATCCATGGTGTCCACGTCTCTGGCTGTGGTGATCCATGGTGTCCACGTTTCTGGCTGCGGTAATCCATGGTGTCCACGTTTCTGGCTGTGGTGATCCATGGTGTCCACGTTTCTGACTGTGGTGATCCATGGTGTCCACGTTTCTGGCTGTGGAGATCCATGGTGTCCATGTTTCTGGCTGCGGCGATCCATGGTGTCCACGTTTCTGGCTGCGGCGATCCATGGTGTCCATGTTTCTGGCTGTGGCGATCCATGGTGTCCATGTTTCTGGCTGTGGTGATCCATGGTGTCCACGTTTCTGACTGAGGTGATCCATGGTGTCCATGTTTCTGACTGTGGCGATCCATGGTGTCCATGTTTCTGACTGTGGTGATCCATGGTGTCCACGTTTATGACTGTGGTGATCCATGGTGTCCATGTTTCTGGCTGTGGTGATCCATGGTGTCCACGTTTCTGACTGTGGTGATCCATGGTGTCCATGTTTCTGGCTGTGGCGATCCATGGTGTCCATGTTTCTGGCTGTGGTGATCCATGGTGTCCACGTTTCTGACTGTGGTGATCCATGGTGTCCATGTTTCTGGCTGCGGTGATCCATGGTGTCCACGTTTCTGGCTGTGGTGATCCATGGTGTCCACGTTTCTGACTGTGGTAATCCATGGTGTCCACGTTTCTGACTGTGGTGATCCATGGTGTCCACGTTTCTGGCTGTGGTGATCCATGGTGTCCACGTTTCTGACTGTGGTGATCCATGGTGTCCACGTTTCTGGCTGTGGTGATCCATGGTGTCCACGTTTCTGACTGTGGTGATCCATGGTGTCCACGTTCTAGTTGTAGCGAATCAAGGTCCTAGACTCCAAGTCCAAGGTCCGCGGCGGTCCATGTTCCCAGTTTCCAAGTCCAAGGTCCCTAGTCTCCTAGTCCGAGGTTCGTGTTCCTCTTTGTCCTCCTTGATTTCCCGGTTCTCTGTGTAGTGAGTAATAAACGCTATTTTATTGAACCTAAGAAAGACGTGTTTGTGTCCTGCTTGTCCTCTCCCAGCACCCTTCCCCCACCTTGTAACACCTTTAGTCTAGTATGGGAAATAAGGAAGTTCCACCACTACCTTTATGGACAAAAGTTTACTCTAGTGACAGATCACCAGCCCCTTGTGTCCATTTTCAATCCCAGGGGGGATTGCCGATTATACTAAGGTAGGAGGTGTTGTGGATAATGAGGTGGGTTTTCAAAGCTTGCAGGGAGATTTATGCCGGTTAGAAGAATGGGCTGAACGTTGGCAGATGTAGTTTGATGCTGAGAAGTGTGAGGTTCTACATTTTGGCAGGAATAATCCAAATAGAACATACAGAGTAAATGGTAGGGCATTGAGGAATGCAGTGGAACAGAGAGATCTAGGGATAACAGTGCATAGTTCCCTGAAGCTGGAGTCTCATGTAGATAGGGTGGTGAAGAAGGCTTTTGGAACGCTGGCCTTTATAAATCAGAGCATTGAGTACAGAAGTTGGGATGTAATGCTAAAGTTGTACAAGGCATTGGTAAGGCCAAATTTAGAATATTGTGTACAGTTCTGGTCACTGAATTATAGGAAAGATATCAATAAATTAGAGAGAGTGCAGAGACGATTTACTAGGATGTTACCTGGGTTCCAGCACTTAAGTTACAGAGAAAGGTTGAACGTTAGGTCTCTATTCATTGGAGCGTAGAAGGTTGAGGGGGGATTTGATCGAGGTATTTAAAATTTTGAGAGAGATAGATAGAGTTGACGTGAATAGGCTGTTTCCATTGAGAGTAGGGGAGATTCAAACGAGAGGACATGATTTGAGAGTTAGCGGGCAGAAGTTTAAGGGAAACACGAGGGGGTATTTCTTTACTCAGAGAGTGGTAGCTGTATGGAATGAGCTTCCTGTAGAAGTAGTAGAGGACAGTTCAGTTGTGTCATTTAAGGTAAAATTGGATAGGTATATGGACAGGAAAGGAGTGGAGGGTTATGGGCTGAGTGCGGGTAGGTGAGATTAAGAGTTCGGCACGGACTAGGAGGGCCGAGATGGCCTGTTTCCGTGCTGTGATTGTTATATGGTTATATGGTTAATTCCAGTGATGACTGCGACCCAGTTACAACGTTGGGCACTTCTCCTAGGAGCCCACTCTTATGACATAGAGTTCAAAGGTACCAAACAACACAGCAATGCTAAACACAAACAGAAGAAATTCTGCAGATGCTGGAAATCTGAGCAATGCTGGAGGAACTCAGCAGGCCAGTGCACTGAGGGTCTCAGCCCGAAAAGCCGACTCTACTCTTTTCCATAGATGCTGCTTGGCCTGATGAGCTCCTCCTGCTCTTTGTGTGTGTAAGACGGCAATGCTGACGGCTTGTCACTGCTGGCAACTGAAGAGGAAAAGTCTTCATTCTGTGACCCAGCAGAAGTGTTTCACACTGCATTGGTGGACCAGTTGCCGGTAACAAATTTTGAAATGCAAGGAGAAACAAGGAACGACCTGACATTGTTAAAAGTCTAGGACATCACTATGCAAGGATGGCCCGCTCATGGTAATCCTGTGATTCCAGAGTTCTCGGTGAGACAGGACTGATTGTCAAAGAACACCGATGTCTTGATCCTGTGCAATAAAGGAACAGTAATTATAATGGGTGACTTCAATCTACATATAGATTGGGTGAACCAAATTGGTAAGGGTGCTGAGGAAGAGGATTTCTTGGAATGTATGCGGGATGGTTTTCTGAACCAACATGTCGAGGAACCAACTAGAGAGCAGGCCATTCTAGACTGGGTATTGAGCAATGAGGAAGGGTTAGTTAGCAATCTTGTTGTGCGAGGCCCCTTGGGTAAGAGTGACCATAATATGGTGGAATTCTTCATTAAGATGGAGAGTGACATAGTTAATTCAGAAACAAAGGTTCTGAACTTAAAGAAGGGTAACTTTGAAGGTATGACATGTGAATTAGCTAAGATAGACTGGCAAATGATACTTAAAGGGTTGACAGTGGATATGAAATGGCAAGCATTTAAAGATCACATGGATGAACTACAACAATTGTTCATCCCAGTTTGGCAAAAGAATAAACCAGGGAAAGTAGCAGGAAATAGCAGGAGCTCTGACGGAGATCTTTAATATGTCATTAGAAACAGGGATTGTGCCGGAGGATTGGCGTATTGCTCATGTGGTTCCATTGTTTAAAAAGGGTTCTAGAAGGAAGCCTAGCAATTATAGACCTGTCAGTTTGACATCAGTGGTGGGTAAATTAATGGAAAGTATTCTTAGAGATAGTATTTATAATTATCTGGATAGACGGGATCTGATTAGAAGTAGCCAGCATGGATTTGTGCGTGGAAGGTCATGTTTGACAAACCTTATTGAATTTTTTGAAGCAGTTACGAGGAATGTTGACGAGGGTAGGGCAGTGGATGTAGTCTATATGGACTTCAGCAAAGCCTTTGACAAAGTTCCACATGGAAGGTTAGTTAAGAATGTTCAGTCGTTAGGTATTAATGCTGGAGTAATAAAATGGATTCAACAGTGGCTAGATGGGAGATGCCAGAGAGTAGTGGTAGATAATTGTTTATCGGGATGGAGGCCGGTGACTAGCGGGGTGCCTCGGGGATCTGTTTTGGGCCCAATGTTGTTTGTAATATACATAAATGATCTGGATGATGGGGTGGTAAATTGGATTAGTAAGTATGCCGATGATACTAAGGTAGGAGGTGTTGTGGATAATGAGGTGGATTTTCAAAGCTTGCAGGGAGATTTATGCTGGTTAGAAGAATGGGCTGAACGTTGGCAGATGGAGTTTAATGCTGAGAAGTGTGAGGTTCTACATTTTGGCAGGAATAATCCAAATAGAACATACAGAGTAAATGGTAGGGCATTGAGGAATGCAGAGGAACAGAGAGATCTAGGAATAACTGTGCATAGTTCCCTGAAAGTGGAGTCTCATGTAGATAGGGTGGTGAAGAGGGCTTTTGGAACGCTGGCCTTTATAAATCAAAGCATTGAGTACAGAAGTTGGGATGTAATGCTAAAGTTGTACAAGGCATTGGTAAGGCCAAATTTGGAATATTGTGTGCAGTTCTGGTCACCGAATTATAGGAAAGATATCAATAAATTAGAGAGAGTGCAGAGACGATTTACTAGGATGTTACCTGGGTTTCAGCAATTAAGTTACAGAGAAAGGTTGAACAAGTTAGGTCTCTATTCATTGGAGCGTAGAAGGTTGAGGGGGGATTTGATCGGGGTATTTAAAATTTTGAGAGGGATAGATAGAGTTGACGTGAACAGGCTGTTTCCATTGAGAGTAGGGGAGATTCAAACTAGAGGACATGATTTGAGAGTTAGGGGGCAGAAGTTTAAGGGAAACACAAGGGGGTATTTCTTTACTCAGAGAGTGATAGCTGTGTGGAATGAGCTTCCTGTAGAAGTAGTAGAGGCCAGTTCAGTTGTGTCATTTAAGGTAAAATTGGATAGGTATATGGACAGGAAAGGAGTGGAGGGTTATGGGCTGAGTGCGGGTAGGTGGGACTAGGTGAGATTAAGGGTTTGGCACGGACTAGGAGGGCCAAGATGGCCTGTTTCCGTGCTGTGATTGTTATATGGTTATAAGTAGTGCACCCGTGGCTGACAAGGGAAATTAGGGATAGTATCAAGTCCAAAGAAGAAACATATAAATTAGCAAAAAAAAGCGGCACACCTGAGGACTGGGAGAAATTCAGAGACCAGCAGAGGAGGACAAAGGGCTTAATTAGGAAAGGGAAAAAAGATTATGAGAGAAAGCTGGCAGGGAACATAAAAACTGACTGTAAAAGCTTTTATAGATATGTGAAAAGAAAAAGATTGGTCAAGACAAATGTAGGTCCTTTACAGTCAGAAACAGGTGAATTGATCATAGGGAACAAAGACATGGCAGACCAATTGAATAACTACTTTGGTTCTGTCTTCACTAAGGAGGGCATAAATAATCTTCCGGAAATAGTAAGGAACCGAGGGTCCAATGAGATGGAGGAACTGAGGGAATTACATGCTAGTAGGGAAGTGGTGTTAGGTAAATTGAAGGGATTAAAGGCAGATAAATCCCCAGGGCCAGATGGTCTCCATCCCAGAGTGCTTAAGGAAGTAGCCCAAGAAATAGTGGATGCATTAATGATAATTTTTCAAAATTCCTTAGATTCTGGATTAGTTCCTGAGGATTGGAGGGTGGCTAATGTAACCCCACTTTTTAAAAAAGGAGGGAGAGAGAAACCGGGGAATTATAGACCGGTTAGTCTGACATCGGTGGTGGGGAAAATGCTAGAGTCGGTTATCAAAGATGTGATAACAGCACATTTGGAAAGAGGTGAAATCATCGGACAAAGTCAGCATGGATTTGTGAAAGGAAAATCATGGCTGGCGAATCTTATAGAATTTTTTGAAGATGTAACTAGTAGAGTGGATAGGGGAGTTCCAGTGGATGTGGTATATTTAGATTTTCAAAAGGCTTTTGACAAGGTCCCACACAGGAGATTATTGTGCAAACTTTAAGCACACGGTATTGGAGGTATGGTATTGATGTGGATAGAGAATTGGTTGGCAGACAGGAAGCAAAGAGTGAGAGTAAACGGGACCTTTTCAGAATGGCAGTGACTAGTGGGGTACCGCAAGGCTCAGTGCTGGGACCCCAGTTGTTTACAATATATATTAATAATTTAGATGAGGGAATTAAATGCAGCATCTCCAAGTTTGCAGATGACACGAAGTTGGGTGGCGGTGTTAACAGTGAGGAGGATGCTAAGAGGATGCAGGGTGACTTGGATAGGTTAGGTGAGTGGGCAAATTCATGGCAGATGCAATTTAATGTAGATAAATGTGAGGTTATCCACTTTGGTTGCAAGAACAGGGAAACAGATTATTATCTGAACGGTGGCCGATTAGGAAAAAGGGAGATGCAACGAGACCTGGGTGTCATTGTACACCAGTCATTGAAGGTGGGCATGCAGGTACAGCAGGCGGTGAAAAAGGCAAATGGTATGTTGGCATTCATAGCAAAAGGATATGAGTACAGGAGCAGGGAGGTTCTACTGCAGTTGTACAAGGCCTTGGTGAGACTGCACCTAGAATATCGTGTGCAGTTTTGGTCCCCTAATCTGAGGAAAGACATTCTTGCCATAGAGGGAGTACAGAGAAGGTTCACCAGATTGATTCCTGGGATGGCAGAACTTTCATATGAAGAAAGACTGGATTGACTAGGCTTATACTCACTGCAATTTAGAAGATTGAGGGGGGTTCTTATTGAAACGTATAAAATCCTAAAGGGATTGGACAGGCTAGTTGCGGGAAGATTGTTTCCGATGTTGGGGAAGTCCAGAACGAGGGATCACAGCTTAAGGATAAAGGGGAAGCCTTTTAGGACCGAGATGAGGAAAAACTTCTTCACACAGAGAGTTATGAATCTGTGGAATTCTCTGCCACAGGAAACAGTTGAGGCCGGTTCATTGGCTATATTTAAGAGGAAGTTAGATATGGCCCTTGTGGCTAAAGGGATCGGGGGTATGGAGAGAAAGCAGGTACAGGGTTCTGAGTTGGATGATCAGCCATGATCATACTGAATGGCGATGCAGGCTCGAGGGGCCAAATGGCCTATTCCTGCACCTATTTTCTATGCTTCTATGTTTCTATCTCATGTTGTGGGCACCTCTTAATAGTGCACCAATGTGTTAGAAAATCGCATGATTTTCATCTGCATACAGGTTGGATGAAGAGTCCGGAGCTGCATGTAATGCTCAGGAATAACGAGGCAGATTGAAACTTGGTCAAAAGCTTTTGGGATGCCATTAAGTTCAAAATGCACTCCCATAAATTCCGTCACGCCCATGGGAGTGACCATCATTGCCGCGGCAGAGGACATACTGACTTTGCTGGCCCATTCATGGACTCCACATTTCCGATTGCTGTGGATGCTCGTTCCAAGTGTCCTGAAGCCACACAAATAAGTGCAGCCACATCAGAAAAGACCGTTTCCACACCGAGGACTATCTTCACCGGAAATGGCTTACCTGAACAAATTGTGACTGACAACCAACCACAATATATGTCAGAAGAGTTCAGAGCGTTCATGAAAAAAAATAGCAACAAACATGTCAAGTCAGCTCCTCACCACCCAGCAACAATGGGTTAACTGAACAGCTTATCCAAACCTTCAAGAAGTCCATTAAAGCGATGGACAAGGAGGGTATTTCTCTCCAGCACAAGGTGGACAACTTTCTTTTTGTGTATCGGAACTCTGTTCATGAGATGACAAATCAAACAGCTGCAGTTCTGTTCTTGAGCAGGAATCAGATCTCACATGGACCTCATGAAGCCAGACCTACGGACGGAAGTGTAGAATAAACAGTTCAGCCAGTTGCCAAGTGAAGCAGCAAGGAGCTTCGAGGTTGGACAGGAAGTCCTAGTGCGTGATTACCAAGTGGACACACGGTAGGATAGCTACAAGAACTGGACCACTGATGTACAGTGGATGTTGGAGATCAGACATGGAGACATCATGTGGATCAGACTGCATGCATGCTCAACTGAAAAACACACCTGAGTCAATTGTATCCAACAAAACGGACACATTACAGCCATCAGATTTATCTTTCAATGATTATCATGTCTGTGACAGCAAAAACAGAGAAAGTTGTCTTTGACAAGACACCTGCCAAGCTTGATAGAGTGCACAGTAAATTTACAAGGATGTTGCCTGGATTGGGGAGCATGCCTTATGAGAATAGGTTGAGTGAACTCGGCCTTTTCTCCTTGGGGCGACAGAGGATGAGAGATGACCTGATGGAGGTGTACAAGATGATGAGAGGCACTGATCATGTAGATAGCTAGAGGCTTTTTTCCCAAGGCTGAAATGGCTAACACGAGGGGCCATAGTTTTAAGGTTCTTGGAAATAGGTACCGAGGGGATGTCAGGTGTAAGTTTTTCACACAGAGAATGGTGGGTATGTGGAATGTACTAACTTTGAAGGTGGTGGAGGTGGATACAATAGGGTCTCTTAAGAGTCTCCTAGATAGGTGTGGTGAACTACGTATACCTGTCTGGACATGCCCCCCCCCCCCACCGCTGACTGCTCCTGTGGCTCCTCCCACGGACCCCGGTATAAAGGCGATTGGAGACACAGCCCCGGTCTCAGTCTCCAGGATGTAGTGTGGTGGTCAATTGCTGCTTGTTCTTTCTTCCAGCCAATAAAAGCCTATATATCGCCTCATATCTCCAAGAGTTATTGATGGTGCATCAGTCGGTACATGGAGCTTAGAAAAATAGAGGGCTCTGCGCTAGGGAAATACTAGGCAGCTTCTAGAGTAGGTTACACAGTTGGCATAACAGTGTGGGCCGAAGGGCCTGTAATGTGCCATAGATTTCTAAGTTTCTGTGTTTCTATGATGCCACTCCACATGTCCAAAGGTGCTCTCCTGAAAGAAACAGAGCACCACACAAAAGACTAAATCTCTAGTGCAGTGTAGTAACAGACTGTTACTGTGAAGCCATGTTTATTTGAATATAGTTTTTTTCAGGGAAATTGAAGGTTTTGCCCATATACAGTATTTTCTGTTACATTAATCTAAAGGGGGAGACAGTGTAATGTACGGATCTATTTCTTTTCAAGCAATGAGTCTTGTTAGCACATGATAACGACCTATCTGTTGTCTACATCTATGGATATCTTTCTTTCTCTCCTTGCAATGTGAATACACCAGCTACCATCACCACCTGCGTGCATACTCTTATTTATTTGCACAGTCACAACAGGAGGGATATGAAGGATTATGATCCGGGGCCATGTCAATGGCAAATTAATAGTTCTGCACGGACTAGATGGGCTGAAGGGCCGGTTTCTATGCTGTAGCTTACTACAACTCTATTGTTACTTATAACTTTTGCTTGAATCTGCTCTTGATTAACAGCCTTATAACTAGGAATAAGTATTTATTTCAGCCCAATGGATACACATTGACAAGCTAATCACTTAGTCGGAACTGTTAAATACAATTGTAGCTGTTTATTGGCAATATACTAGCTCTTCTCAATTATTAGGAATAAAGACATGTCTGTGGCAGCATCATTACCCTCTAAGTCCAAAGTTCAAAGTAAATTTATCATCAAAATACTTAAATGTCACTGTAAGTAGTACTGTGCAAAAGTCTTAGGCACATATATAGCGAAGGTACCTAAGACCTCTGTACTGTACCAGAGTAATTCTATGTATTACACTGTACTGCTGCTGGAAAGAAAAACAAATTTCATGACATGTGAGTGATGATAAACTTAATTCTGATATGGGTTTCTGTTGTGGACTGAGAGTGGGAAGGGGGCAGGGAGAGGGGAATCTTGGTTTGGGAAAAGGGGAAGGGAGAGGGGAGAGAGTGGGATGCACCAGAGGGACATTCTGTATTGATCAATAAACCAATTGATTGGAATCAGGTAATGTTGCCTGGCACGTCTCAGTGCTGGATGTGTCTGCATTCACACAATGCCCACACCTGGCACTCTTTCTCTGCCACCTGTCCCCCACCCCTCCCGTGGTGCTCCTCCCTCACCATTCCCAACATCCTTTGTTCCTGCCAGATTAACAAATGCACTCTGATCCACGTTGTTGAACACAGTGCCGTACAAACACCTTAGGCATCCTAGTTATATATATGCGCCTAAAATTCTCTGCACAGCACTGTACTGCCTTGAAGTCCATTGTCTTGCAGGCAATTGTGTGGCATCTGTCGGTCTCGAGAGACCGTGGATCTGCGCCTGGAGAGTCTTGATTCAGCTAACAAAAAAGCTGCTTTCTGTGTTTTGCCACCGTGGTGAGGCGATGCTGGAGTATCCTCTCCAGGGCGCAGGCCTGGGCAAGGTTTTATGAGAGATCGGCAGTCTCCCCTTTCCATGCCACCGATGCTGTCCAAGGGAAGGGCAGGGGCCGATACAACTTGGCACCGACGTCGTCGCAGGAGTTGCCAGAACGAGGTTGAATGTAACATTGGACTGCCTTAGGGACTTAGGATTTGTCCTCAGGGTTTACTCCCGAAGCCTTTCCCATGATTGGGTATGGCCACAAGGCAGTGGAGGTTTGAAATCAGAGTTTTCCCTCTCTTAGATGGACTGCCTTCCCAGGGTGACAAGCTCCATTTACCCGAAGCACTGGTTTTAAGGCGCCAGGATCTGCCTTCACCCCTTCTCCTGTCAGTAGAAACAGTTCTGCCAGGCTTGCAGGCTAAGCCACACGAGCAGGCCAGGAGTTGGACTTGGTTGTCAGAGGCTATTTGAGATGCATGCCGTGAGGAGTACTTTTTAAGCAGTGGGAGCTTGTCCCCACTACCACTCCTCGGCTTGGCAATCTTGGAACTTGGCAATTACAGGAAAAGAAAAGATATAATAGGCAACTTATGAAAAAAGGTACATAACAAAAACAAACAATCAATATGCAAAAGAAGTAAATTGTAAAAGTAATTTTTAAAAAATAAATAAATAATACTGAGACCATGAGTCGCAGAGTCTTATAGGCTGTGGAGTCAGCTCAGCATTGAGGTGACTGTAGTTATCCATGCCGGTTCACGACCTTGATGGTTGTGGAGCCTACTTTGCGATGTTACTTGCCTACTGGCCCCAGGACAAATTCTCTGATGAGATAATGCTAAGGAATTTAAAGTTCTTCAAGTGTTACAAGTAAAATATGTTTTGATCGAGATTCAGATTCACTTATTCGCCACATGTGCATCAAAACACACAGTGAAATCCGTCATTTGACTACCAGAAGGTCAGTTTACAGGTTGAGTCTGCGGTAAAGAAGGCAAATGCAATGTTGGCATTTATTTCAAGGGGAATAGAATATAAAAGCAAGGAGATAATGGCGAGACTTTATAAGACACGAGTCAGGCCGCACTTGGAGTATTGTCGACAGCTTTGGGCCCCATATCTCGGAAAGAATGTGATCTCACTGGAGTAAATTCAGAGGAGGTTCACAAAGATGCTTCTGGGAATGAAGGGGTTAACATATGAGGAGTGTTTGGCAGTTTTGGGCCTGTACTCACTGGAAATTAGAAGAATGTGGGGGTGTCTCATTGAAATCTACCGAATGTTGAAAAGAATTAGATAGGGTGGATGTGGAGAGGATGCTCCCTATGGTGGGGGCATCCAGAACTAGGGGGCACACCAGCAAAAATGAAGGGTGACCCTTTAGTACAGAGGTAACGAGAAAGTCTCTTAGCCAGAGAGTGGTGAATCTGTGGAAGGCTCTGCCACAGACTGCAGTGCAGGCCAGGTCCGTGGGTATACTTTAGACAGAAGTTGATGGTTTCCTGATCAGTCGGGGCACCAAAGGATATGGTGAGAAGGCAGGTGTATGGGGTTGAGTGGGATCTGGGATCAGCCGTCATGGAATGTGGATCAGACTCGATGGGCTGAATGGCCTCATTCTGCTCCTGTGTCTTATCATCTGATAGTCTAATTTTGTGTTAACAATCAACACCACCTGAGGATGTGTTTGGGGCAGTCAACGTGTCACCACATAGTCCAGCACCAACATATTTGCCCACAACGTTCAGCAGAATAACCCAAGCCACTTGATTAATACCCAACCCAGAACCTTAAATATTGATTTATTTCATCATGGTGCACAGAATGAACCATCTACAAAATCTGCTTGTTACTCACCTGAGCTACTCCGCCAACACCTCACACATTTGCAAACTCTCCTACCAACAAAGTTTTTATTCAAACATTATAATTCAATTCACTTACATTCAAATATTATTCAGGATCATTAACAGTACAGCACAGAAACAGGCCTTTTGGCCCACAACATTGTGCTGATCCAGCTAAAAAGTAAATCAGAAAGCACCCAAAATCTAATCCCTTCTACCTACACAATCCCTCTATCTTCCTCATATTTATGAGCCTATTTAAACACCCCTTAAAATCCTCGACTCTCATACCAGGCAGTGCATTCCACGGATCCACCACTCTCTGAGTAAAACACTTAACCCTCACATCCTTCTTGAACCTACCCTTCTCAACCTCAATGCATGCCCTCTGGTATTAGACATTTCGACACTGGGAAATAGATACTCCCTGTCTACTCTATCCATGGCTTCCATAATCTTATAAACACCTATCAGATCTCCCCTCAGCCTCTGCTGCTCCAAAGAAACAACTCAAGTTTGTCCAGCCTCTCATAATAACACATACCCTCTAAACCAGGCAGCGTCTTTCTTACCCTCTACAAAGCCTCCATCCTTCCTACAAGGGGTGACCAGAACTGTACACAAAACTCCAGATGTGACCTAACCAGAGTTCTATAAAGTTGCAACATAGCCGCTTGGTTTTGGAAGTCAATTCCTCGACTAGTAAAAGCAAGCATTCCTTAAGCCTCTTTAACGAGCCTATCAGCTTGTGTACCACTTTCATGGAGCTATGAACTTGGACCCCAAGATCTAAACATAGAAAACCTACAGCACAATACAGGCCCTTCGGCCCACAATGCTGTGCTGAACATGTACTTACTGTAGAAATTAGCTAGGGTTACCCATAGCCCTCTATTTTTCAAAGCTCTGTGTACCTATTCAGGAGACTCTTAAAGACCCTATCGTATCCATTTCCACCACTGTCACAGGCAGCCCAATCCACACACTCACCGCTCTCTGTGTAAAAAACTTACCCCTGACATCTCCTCTGTACTTACTTCCAAGCACCTTAAAACTGTGCCCTCTCGTGTTAGCCATTTCAGCCCTGGGGAAAAGCCTCTGACTATCCACATGATCAATGCCTCTCAACATCTTGAACACCTCTATCAGGTCACCTCTCATCCTCCGTCACTCCAAGGGGAAAAGGCCGAGTTCACTCATCCTAAGCCATCAGAGGCTCATCTCTCTGCTCAGCAATACTGTGTCTCATCTGGTTACGCTGATGCCGAGGTTTACTATGTTCCCTTGCTTACACAATTGTATTGCAGCATATTCCATGTTGGAGGAACTCAGCAAGTCACACAGCATTTGTGGAGGGAATTAAGCAGCCGATGTTTCGGGCCGAGACCCAGGGCTGCACTCAGCTTTTAATTTACTGCCCCTGACCACCCCCCCCCCCCCATAGTGCTGCCTGACCTACAGATTTTTCCAGTACATCGTGTGCATTGCTCTGGATTTCCAACATCTGCAGAATCCCTTGTGTCTCTAAGCATTAAATCTGATTGGTTTATCTTCTGCCCTCTCATGCCATCTAGGGGTTGAATATCACACTATGCTATTTTGCTGCGATAACATCAAGAATTTGAATGAGAATCAGGTTTATTATCACCGGCATGTGATGTGAAATTTGTTAATTTAGCAGCAGCAGTTCAATGCAATACAAGATATAGAAGAAAAATAATAATAATAAATAAAATAAAAATAATAATAAATAAACAATTACATATATTGAACAGATTTTTTAAAATGTGCAAAAACAGTTAGGAATCAGATGGCAGAGGGGAAGAAGCTGTTCCTGAATCGCTGACTGTGTGCTTTCAGGCTTCTGTACCTCCTACCTGATGGTAACAGTAAGAAAAGGGCATGCCCTGGGTGCTGCAGGTCCTTTATAATGGACGCTGCCTTTCTGAGACACTGCACCCTAACTTTGGCTTTGTAGGCTCGTACCCAAGTTGGAGCTGACTAGATTTACAACCTTCTGCAGCTTCTTTCGGTCCTGTGCAGTAGCCCTCCATACCAGACAGTGATGCGGCCTGTCAGAATGCTCTCCACAGTACAACTACAGAAGTTTTTGAGTGTATTTGTTGACATGCCAAATCTCTTCATATTAAAGTATAAACTCCTAATAAAGTATAGCCACTGCCTTGCCTTCTTTATAACTACATCGATATGTTGGGACCAGGTTAGATCCTCAGAGATCTTGACACCCAGGAACTTGAAACTGCTCACTCTCTCCACTTCTGATCCCTCAATGAGTTCCTTCGTCTTACCCTTCCTGAAGTCCATACTCGGCTGTTTCATCTTACTGACGTTGAGTGCCAGGTTGTTGCTGCAGCACCACTCCACTAGTTGGCATACCTCGCTCCTGTACGCCCTCTCATCAGCATCTGAGATTCTACCAACAATGGTTGCATCATCAGCAAATTTATAGATGGCATTTGAGCTAAGCCTAGCCAGGCAGTCGTGTGTATTTAGAGAGTAGAGCAGTGGGCTAAGCACACACCCTTGAGGTGTGCCTGTGTGGATTGTCAGCAAGGAGGAGATGTTATCACCAATCCACACAGTCTGTGGTCTTCTGGTTAGGAAATAGAAGATTCATTTGCAGAGGGAGGTACAGAGGCTCAGATTCTGCCACTCAGTATCAGAATTTATTTTATTTCTTACATCATCTCACAACATGAGGGAGTAAAGATCTTTATGTTACGTCTCAGTTGCAATGCACAAACAATAGGGAAGGGAAAATGTAGGAGGATATTGCCCAAACGCTAAAATTGTCTCCAGAATTGTTTTGTATACATGTATGCACAGTCAGATATCCGATCAGATCAATGTGTGTTGATAAATCTGATGCCCTGGTAAAAGAAGTTGTCCCAGAGCCTGCTGGCCTGGCCTTAATGCTGTGGTACCATTTGAGGCTGAAACAGTTTGTTGTTGGGGTGGTTGAAGTAGGGCCCTCTGGGCCCGTTTTGCACACCTGCTGCTGTAAATGCCCTGAATAGAGGAACGTTCACATCCACAGACGCGGTGGGCTGTCCACACCACTCGCTGCAGTGCCCTGTGATTGAGGGTAGTACAGTTCCCATACCAGGCGATGACACAGCCAGTCAGGATGCTCTTGACGGTGTCCCTGTGGAAAGTCCTGAGGATTTGGGACTCGTGCCGAACTTCCTCAGCCGTCTGAGGAGGAAGAGGTACTGTTGTGCTCTTTTCACCCCACAGGTGATGTGTACAGTCCAGGTGAGATCCTTGGTGATGTGTATACCGAGGAACTTGAAACTACTCACCCTCTCAACTACAGTCCCATTGGTATCAATAGGTGCCAGCCAGTGTAATCCACAATCAACTCCTTTGTTTTCTTCGACATGGAGGGAGGGGTTGTTTTCTGGGCACCACTGGGCATTAACTAGTGGTGTTCCTCAGGGGTCAGTATTGGGACCACTGCTTTTCACATTGTTAGTCAATGATTTGGATAATGGAATAGATGGCTTTGTGGCAAAGTTTGCGGGTGATACAAAGTTAGGTGGGGGGTAGATAGTGCTGAGGAAGCAATGCGATTGCAGCAGGACTTAGATAAATTGGAAGAATTGGCAAAAAAGTGGCAGATGGAATACAGTGTTGGGAAATGTATGATAATTAGGTATAGAGGAGATGTCAGGGGTAAGTTTTTAATGCAGAGAGTGGTGAGTGCATGGAATGGGCTGCCGGTGATGTGGTGGAGGCAAATATGATAGGGTCTTTTAAGAGACTCTTAGATAGGTACGTGGAGCTTAGAAAAATAGAGGGCTATGGGTAACCTAGGTCAGGGGTGGGCAACCTTTTACATTCCATGTGTCAATTTTTTTCACTCACGAGTTCAGATGCGCCATACAACTCTTGTACCCCCGTTCAATTCATATAAAAATATGTTAATATAGACATATTGAGCATTTTTACATGATATATTTATTTAATATTACTTACCTTAATGAGACTTTTAACAAATATATTTTGTCTTCTTTTGATTTCTTCCTTTTTCTTAATCACTGTAACTCAGACCCAAGCACTAGCTTCAGTTGTCCTTCTATTTCAGTCTGATGTTGTGTTTTATAGTGTCTATTAAGATCATGTCTTCTATTATGTGAGAAAGAGTTTTCACAAACAATGCACAACGGTTTTCCTGACGGACCCGCTATAAATAAGAACTCATTTTCCCACTGTTCATTGAATTCATGCTTACTATGACCTTCTGGTTTTCTTTTGCACTGTGATGGGTAACTGAATGTAAAAGCAAGGCTTAATTTTCGAAAAAGTACAAAACTGCGAATGTTCACAAAGGAACAAAGCACAGCTCCGTAGCACATGAGTGTCAATTGTAAACTGACTGGCAAAAACCTGCGACGCACCACTGGTGCAGACGCTTGGCACCTCAGATCAAACAAGTATCAAACGTGTATTGAACAGTTATGGAACGACTGCAGAACAAAAGTCCTTCTTTCCTAGTTTGACACATTGAACATTTTTTAAAAATTGAGAACAGATTAATGTGAAAGAAACACACACAAAATGCTGGTGGAATGCAGCAGGCCGGGCAGCATCTATGTGAAGAAGTACAGTTGACGTTTCGGGCCGAGACCCTTCATTAGTCCTGTACTTCTTCCTATAGATGCTGCCTGGCCTGTTGTGTTCCACCAGCATTTCGTATGTGTTGCTTGAATTTCCAGCATCTGCAGATTTCCTCGTGTTTGTGTTTTTAATGTGAAATAAGATAACACTCACCAAAAGATGTGCATGAAATAATAAAATTGCTAAAAATAATTGTTAAGTTTTAGATTTATTCTCAGTAAAACCCATTTCTAGCTCTAAGCTACCTGAATTCCTGTTACATATTTTTTTTCTACAAAGCAATTTTTGGTTAATACTTATTGCATGGGTAGGTTTACTTTTTTATTATTATCACTGGGGTGCAATGCGCCACTTCCAATCCTCCAATGCGCCACTTTTGGTGCATGTGCCATAGGTTGGCCATCCCTGACCTCGGTAATTTCTAAGGTAAGGACATGTTCGACACAGCTCTGTGAGCCGAAGGGCCTGTATTGTGCTGTAGGTTTTCTATGTTTCAACGTTTCTAATGCATTTTGGTAAAAGGAGCAATAATGCGGACTATTATCTAAATGGGGAGAAAGTTCAAACGTCAGAGGTGCAGAGGGGATTGAGAGTCCTTGTGCAAGACTCCCAGAGGGTTAATTCACAGGTTGAGTCTGTGGTAAAGAAGGCAAATGCAATATTGGCATTTATTTCAAGGGGAATAGAATATAAAGCAAGGAGATAATGCTGAAACTTTATAAGACACTAGTCAGGCTGTACTTGGAGTATTGTCAACAGTTTTGGGCCCCATATCTCAGAAAGGATGTGCAAACATGAGGAAATCTGCAGACGCTGGAAATTCAAACAACAACACACACAAAATGCTGGTGGAACACAGCAGGCCAGGCAGCTATAGGGAGAAGCACTGTCGACGTCTCGGGCCGAGACCCTTCATCAGGACTAACCGAAAGGAAAGATAGTAAGAGATTTGAAAGTAGTAAGGGGAGGGGGAAATGCAAAATGATAGGAGAAGACCAGAGGGGGTGGGATGAAGCTAAGAGCTGGAAAGGTGATTGGCGAAAGTGATATAGAGCTAGAGAAGGGAAAGGATCATGGGACGGGAGGCCTTGGGAGAAAGAAAGGGGGAGGAGGGAGCACCAGAGGGTGATGGAGAACAGGCAGGTTGATGGGCAGAGAGAGAGAAAAAAACAAACAACTAAATATGTCAGGGATGGGGTAAAAAGGGGAGGAGGGGCATTAACAGAAGTTAGAGAAGTCAATGGTCATGCCATCAGGTTGGAGGCTACCCAGCCGGTACATAAAGTGTTGTTCCTCCAACCTGAGTGTGGCTTCATCTTGACAGTAGAGGAGGCCATGGATAGACATATCAGAATGGGAATGGGACATGGAATTAAAAGTAGTAGATATGGCCCAGTCTATCACAGGTAAAGCCCTCCCCACCATTGAGCACATCGACACAGAGAGATATCACAGGGGAGACACATAGCAACATGGAGAATTTTAAAATAATTCCCCAAGATACTATGAGAGTTGAAATATTATTTATTATTATAGACTGGAGTAACCCCATTAAAAATGATGACTAATTTACTGAATTTTTAAAGTTTTAATGGACCGGTGAAAAGAAAAAGAATTTTAACATACGTTAAGAAAATGAAAATCGATATAGCTTTTATACAAGAAACACATTTAACAGAGATAGAACATCAGAAATTAAAGAGCGATTGGGTCGGAAATGTTATAGCAGCTTCATTTAATTCAAAAGCGAGGGGAGTTGCAATTTTGGTTAACAAAACTTTACCAATTAAAATACAAAATGTATTAATTGATTCTGCGGGATGATATGTAATTATACATTGTCAAATCTTTTCAGAACTATGGACTGTTATGAATATTTATGCACCAAATGAAAATTATATAAAATTTATACAAGAGGCTTTTTTGAACTTGGCTGACGCACACGATAAAATATTAATAGGTGGAGACTTCAACTTTTGTCTAGACCCAGTTTTGGATAGGTCAACAAAGGTTGTTACAAAACCAAAAGTAGCAAAATTAACTTTATCATTGATGAAAGATTTAAATTTGATTGATATATGGAGAAGAATTAACTCAAGAGAAAGAGATTATTCATTTTATTCAAATAGACATAAAACTTATTCAAGGATAGATTTTTTCCTACTATCAGCGAATATTCAAGACAGTGAAAAATATGGAATATAAAGCAAGAATATTGTCAGATCATTCCCCTTTGATAATGACAATGATAATGATGGATAAGGAGGAATCGATTTACAGATGGAGATTTAATTCAATATTATTAAAATGTCAAGATTTTTGTGATTTTATGAAAAAACAGATTCAGTATTTTTTAGATACAAACTCACATTCAGTTGATGATAAATTTATATTATGGGAAGCGATGAAGGCATATTTGAGAGGCCAGATATTAAGTTATACTTCTAAAATTAAGAAGGAATATATGGTAGAAATAGATCAATTGGAAAATGAGATTACAAAATTAGAAAAAGAATCTCAAAGATATATGACAGAAGAAAAACAAAGACAACTTGTTAATAAGAAGCTACAATATAATACACTTCAGACATACCGAACAGAAAAAGCAATTATGAGAACTAAACAGAGATATTATGAACTAGGTGAAAGATCACACAAGATTCTTGCTTGGCGGTTAAAAACAGACCAGACTTCTAAAACGATAAATGCAATTCGAACAAGAGTAAATAAAATTACTTATAAACCTTTAGAAATCAAGGAAACTTTTAAAGTTTTTTATTCTGAATTGTATCAATCAGAATCACAAAATGATATTGTTGAGATAGAAAGGTTTTTATCACAAATAATTCTCCCAAAATTGGATTCAGAAGAACGGAAGGGATTAGATTTACCTTTTACATTAAAAGAGGTCGAAGAAGCTCTAGGATCACTTCAGAGTAATAAATCTCCAGCAGAAGATGGTTTTCCACCTGAATTTTACAAAAAGTTTAAAGATTTATTAATTCCTCCTTTTATGGAGCTAATACACCAAGCGGAAAGAACGCATAAACTTCCAGAATCTTTTTCGACAGCTATTTTAATAGTATTGCCAAAAAAAGACCGAGATCTTTTAAAGCCAACATCATATAGACCTATTTCTTTGTTGAACACAGACTATAAAATAATAGCAAAGATTTTATCTAATAGATTATCTAAATACTTACCAAAATTAATACACACGGACCAAACAGGATTTATTAAAAATAGACAATCGGCAGATAACGTAACTTAGCATAATTCACTTGGCAAAAAAGAGGGAAGCAATGAGCGTGGCAGTTGCTTTGGATGCAGGAAAAGCATTTGATAGATTGGAATGGGATTTTTTATTTAAGGTATTGGAAAAATATGGATGAGGAGTATCTTTTATAAAATGGATTAAAACCTTAAATACTGGCTTGTATACTTGATGCACTTAACTCTCTCTACGGAGTAGCCACTTATTCGCCGATGGGGATGGTTCATCTGCACCTTGCTGAAGCCCACAATGATTTCCCTGGTCGTCGTCACATTCAGGCTTAGGCTGTTCTTCTCACACCATTCCTCACTGTGCTCCGTCTCACCATCGTTGTCAATGAGGCCGTTGTGCCATCCCCAAGCCTGATTGCACAGATTGAGCTGAATTCTGCAACAGGGCCATGCGAGAGCAGTGGGAACAGCAGCGGGCTGAGCACACAGCCCTGGGGAGCGCCAGTGCTCAGTGTAATGGGACTAGAGACATTGCTGCCCACACGGACTGACTGTGGACTTCCTGTCCAGTATCCAGTTGCAGAAAATTCTCTTAAAAATACCTATTGTCTCTGCCACTACCACCACCCCAGACAGCTTACTCCAGAGACCCACCACTCTCTGTGTAAAAAACTTGGCCCTCACATCTCCTTTAAACTTATCTCCCCTCACCTTAAATGCCTGCCTTCTGATATTATACATTTCAACCCTGGGAAAAAGATACTCCCTATCTACTCTATCTATGCCTCTCATAATCTTATAAACTTCTTTCAGATCTCCCCTCAGTCTCTACTTCTTCAGAGACATCAACTCAAGTTTGTTTAACCTCTCATGACATCACATGCCCGCTAATCCAGGCAGCATCCGGAATGTCCTCAAATCCGGGCAGCATCCGGAATGCTGTCTAATCCAGGCAACATCTGGAATGTCCTCAAATCCGGGCAGCATCCGGAATACCCGCTAATCCGGGCAGCATCTGGAATGTCCTCAAATCCAGGCTGCACTCAGAAGACAGCATCCATCATTAGGGACCCCCATCACCCAGGTCTTGCCCTCTTCTCATTGCTACCATCAGGGAGGAGGCACAGGAGCCTGAAGGCACACACTCAATGTTTTAGAAACAGTTTCTTTCCCTCTGCCATCAGATTTCAGAATGGACTACAAACCCATGAACATTACTTCTCTACATACATTTTTTTTCTTTTTTTTTGCTCACTTCCTGCACTACTTTTTTATTATTTCTGTTTTTATACTACCATTTTCAATTTAATTATTTAACAAACATGTATATACTTACTGTAATTCACTTATTTTTCTGTATTATCATGTATTGCATTGTACCGCTGCCGCTAAGTTAACAAATTTCACGACATATTCCAGTGATATTAAAACTGATTCTGACTTAATTTATTTTAAATAAATAAATATATTGTAATTGTAATTATTGTAATTGATCACTTTTTTATGATGTATTGCAGTTTACTGTTGCCGCAAAACAACAAATTTCATGACATAAACCAGTGATAGTAAACATGATTCTGATTCTGGCTTTGGAATGTGTGGTGCCACCTAGGGGCTGCCCCAGAACATCCTGGGTATGTTGGTTGTTAACGCAAATGACACGTTTCACTGTACACTATGTTTCAGTGTACATGTGATAAGTAAACAAATTTAAATTTGAACCCTAATCCAACTACTCTCATTCTTCAATATTTAAACTCTCACTCCACTATTCAAAGAAGTGCCAATGCCTTTATCCTATTCAGTACATGTTTAATATTGATTATTTATTGAGATTAGTGCAGAAAAAGCCCTTCCAGCCTTTCAAACCACTCTTCCCAGCAAACCCCTGATTTAATCCTAGCCTAATCGCGGGACAGTTAGCCTATCAACTGTTACATCTTTGGACTGTGGGTGGAAACCAGAGCACCCGGAGAAAACTCATGGGGCCGCAGAGAGAACGTACAAACTCCTTAACAGGAATTGAATGTGGGCTGCTGGTACTGTAAAATGTTGTGCTAGCCACTATACCACCATTTAATCATCTTTCTCATTGCCATCTATGGGGCTTGCTGTGGTTTTCATGATCCCCTCTATTAGAACCTTCAAAAGTATCCTCAAATGATTTAGAAGCCCTCAGTTGTGAAAACTCTACCCCAACGTTTACTCTCAATCCGCTATGGTTTATATTTCCCCTTTGCTACAAGTTCAGTTGAAGTCCCTGCTTGTTTGTCACCATTTTCTCAATCTAGTCATATTGTTAAGATCTGTGGTGAAACAAGCTGGTTAATGTTGTTTTTTGTTGTGCATTTTTCAGGATGTGGGCATTATCAGCAAAAGTTAAATTGCCCAGCTGCCATTGTCCAGATGGGGTCAGCAGTGAGCCACCTTTCTTCAACCAGCATCCTGCCGAAGGGTTTCGACCCAAAACATTGAGTGTTCTCTTTTCCATAGACGCTGCCTGGCCTGCTGAATTCCTCCAGCATTTTGTGTGTGATCTGCAGAATCTCTTGTCTTTAACAGTCCCTCAGCCCTAAATGGTGCGCCAAGATAATTAGGCTAATGCCACCCAACCCTTTCGGCCTGTATATGGTCCACATCTCTCCAATCTCTGCATATTTATTTTCTTTTCTAAGACCTTCTTAAAAGATAGCAACACCACGGAGTCATAGAAAGTACAGCAGAAAAACAGGCCCTTCAGTCCATCTAGTCCGAGCTAAACCATTTGAGCAGCCTATTCCCACTGACCCTCCATACCTTTACCATCTGTGTTCAACGTCGAAATCGAGCTCTCATGCACCACTTGCGCCGAGAACCCATTCCACACTCTCACGATGCTCTGAGTGAAGAAGTTTGACTGAATGGAGAAGCGTAGGGGTTAGTCCAACGGCATTTCAGCTCAACTCCGACGTCCTTCAGAAGGAGTTCGTACGTCCTCCCCTTGGCCGTGTGGGTTTCTCCGGGGTGTTTTGTACCGCCCCCCCCCCCCCCACATCCCTAAGAGATCCCGGTTAGTAAGTTAATTGGTCATTGTAAATTAGACTGGGCTTAAGTCAGTGGGTCCCTGGCAGCGCAGTTCAATGGCCAGAAGGACCCGTTCTGCACTGTATCAAAGACAAAGATGAAAACCGATGACCGTATGTCCCTCCAACACACCAGGCACCCACTACTCTCTGTGTGAAGCACCTGCCCCGCAAACCTGCTTTGAATTTTCCCCTTCTCGACTTAACTGCACGGCCTCCAGTACCAGATATTTTGATCTGGGGCAAAGATATCGGCTGCCATGTCCCTCTTAGTTGCATAAACATAAAGATCACCTTTATTTGTCGCATGTACAGCAAAACATCAGAACATACCGTGAAATTTGTAGTTTGCATCAATGACCTACACAGTCCGAGGAAGTGCCGATGGCAGCCGACAAGTGTTACCGTGTTTGCAGCACCAGCATAGTATGCCCATGACTTACTAACCTGTATATTTGGAACATGGGAAGAAACCAGAGCACCCAGTTGAGTTACTGGGGTGTTGGTGATGGGACATTGAACAAGAATGCCGTTGAATATCAAGGTAGGTGGTTAGTTTCTTGTGTTGGAGCTGGTCGTTGACAATGCACAGGATGGCAAAAAGCTACAGGGAGTTGTAGACCCAGCCATCGCCATCATGGGCACTGGCCTCCCCACCACTGAGGACTTCTCAAGAAGGCAGCATCTATCATTACAGCATCTATCATCCCACCACTCAGGACATGCTCCCTTCTCATCACTACCATCAGCGAGGAGGTACAGGAGCCTAAAGACACAGACTCAACAGTTTAGGAACAGTTTTTCCCCTCTGCCATCAGATTCCTGAATGGTCCATGAACACAAGACCACTATCTCACCATACTACTCTGTTTTTGCCCTATCTGTACTTATTTACCTTTTTTAATATATTTCTCATTGTAAGTTAGAGTAAATTTTTACATATTGCACTTTACTGCTGCCACAAAACAACAAATTTCATGACATTTGTCAGTGACAATCAACTTGATTCTGATTCTGGTACTTTTGTGCCTCAAATATTTTTCAGTTATTACCCTCAACCTTGAACCAAAGGAGTTAACTTCACTCAACATCACTTGCCCCATCGCTGAAATGTTCCCACAACCTATGGACTCACTATCAAGGACTCTTCCCCTCATCTTCTTGATATTTACTATTAGCTGTCCGGTGTGTAGCGGCATCAGCACTGGACTCAAGGCGAGTGCTCCTGTGTTCAAATCTGACCAGCTCCTTGCACGCTTTCCATCTGTACTGGGCTGAGTGTTGAACTGCCATCTCCGCCTTGTTAAAACGAAGAGACAAATCAAGTCAAGTCACTTTTCTTGTCATTTCGACCATAACTTCTGGTACAGTACATAGTAAAAATGAGACAATGTTTTTCAGGACCATGGTTTACATGACACAGTACAAAAAACTAGACTGAACTACGTAATAAAAAAAACACAGAGAAAGCTACTCTAGACTACAGACCTACCCATGACTGCATAAAGTGCACAAAACAGTGCAGGCATTACAATAAATAATAAACAGGACAATAGGGCAAGGTGTCAGTCCAGGCTCTAGGTATTGAGGAGTCTGATAGCTTAGGGGAAGAAACTGTTATATAGTCTGGTCATGAGAGCCCGAATGCTTCGGAGCCTTTTCCCAGACGGCAGAAGGGAGACGAGATTGTATGAGGGGTGCGTGGGGTCCTTCATAAAGCTGTTTCCTTTGCGGATGCAGCGTGTAGTGTAAATGTCCGTGATGGCTGGAAGAGAGACCCCCATGATCTTCTCGGCTGACCTCACTATCCGCTGCAGGGTCTTGCGATCCGAGATGGTGCAATTTCCGAACCAGGCAGTGATGCAGTTGCTCAGGATGCCCTCAATACAACCCCTGTAGAATGTGATGAGGATGGGGGGGTGGGAGATGGACTTTGCTCAGCCTTCGCAGAAAGTAGAGACGCTGCTGGGGTTTCTTTGCTATGGAGCTGGTGTTGAGGGACCAGGTGAGATTCTCCGCCGGGTGAACACCAAGAAATTTGGTGCTCTTTACGATCTCTACCGAGGAGCCATCGATGTTCAGCGGGGAGTGGTCGCTCCGCTGAGGAAACAGCAAGGTTGCTATCCAATGCACCAATGGAGGATATTATTGTTATTTATTATTATTATTAGTTATTACTGTGCTGTCTTTACGACAGTTATTTAGTTTATAATATTTTCGCTTAGTAATTCATTCAATAGTATTTTCTAGTTAGAATTAGAAGTGTTTAAAGTGTATTCATTGCATGTAAAATATATCGGCATGCGATGACGTCACATCCGGTTTCGCCGCGTCTTGTGGGAAAACACCGGTTTGAAATTAGCGCGAGGGTGGGGGCTTTCCACGAGGCTCACCTGAGCAGAAGCAGTTTTGCAGGCATGAGAAATCACAGTGAGAGCAACGCTGTAAGTTAATAGATAATCGATATATTGAACTAAGATGTTAATGCTGATCCTGTTAGAGGTAACGACGGTAGATAATGTTTATGCTTTCGTTAGTTAAAGAGTCGCGGATAGTTTGCATGGAAGTGTATTTAAAGTAGTCAATGGAGCAGGTAAACTCTCCCTGTATACTGCACCTTAGTGTAATGTAGTTATAGTCACCTTTGCAAGTATTTACACTTGAAATGTGATATTAAGGAAGGAACAAATACTGTATCAATCTTGTATTGTTTTATCAACAGTTTTCACCATATGTTAATGTGAAGAGTGAACAGTAAATGGTTAATCTTACTGCGATCTGGTTTGCATTGGCTGTGGTTTATCCGGACGTTAAATTCGGCGTTTCGTTACACCCGAAGGAGAACGTTACAGTGAAAAAGCGGCATTATCAGGTGTTTCAAGTGCTGCAATGTCAGCTCAATCCAGCATCAAGTCGACGCCGCCCAGCGGCAAGGGCAGTAAACCGACATCAAGTAAGCCCACCCGGGCGTTATCAGGTGTTCCAAGTGCTGCAATGTCAGCTCGATCCGGGATCAAGTCGATGGCGCCCAGCGACAAGGGCAGTAGAACGACATCAAGTAAGTCCGCACAGGCAAGAGCCAAGGCAGAAGCCGCCAAGGTGCGACTGCATTACGCCAAACAAGAGGCAGTTTTGAAAATGAAACTGGCCACCAAAGAAGCCGAAAGGGCCGCCAGACAAAGAGAAGAGGCTGCCAGAGAAGCCGAAATCCAGAAAGAAAGGGCCGCCAGAGAAGCCGAAGAGGCTGCCAGACAAAGAGAAGAGGCCGCCAGAGAAGCCGAAACCCAGTTGGAAATGGCAAAAATATCGACAGAGTTGCAAGTGCTGCAGCTAGAAAGAGAAGAAGAAGCTGCCATGGCGGAAGCAAAGTACATAGAACAAGCTGAAGGGTCGCGTGATCTGACCGAAGTAAGATCTACTTTAGAAAGGACCAGACTGGAACGCACAAGCGACTATGTACAATCTCAAATAGACAGGCAGGCTCGTCTCCCCTCTCCATACGTATTCGATAACTTCCCCAGCTACGAGGAACCTCAGAGAGTCACGATTGCATCACATCCATACGAGGAAGGAAATTTACCCTCACGGCTCCGTGATGAAGTCAAGAATGAAAGAACCGTCAACGCTCCTTCACCCCCACAACAGGACGGCGGGGAGGGAGAGGTTCACTCCGGGACAACAATTGTCAGCTCGAACTGTACAGAAGTTTGCGGTCAAACTCAGTCAAGCCGTTCTTGTTCCGAGATCTGCCTCACTAAGGTGTACCCTAAAGGAGCCAAAGACAAGGCCATCAAAGCCTATGTGATTCTGGACGATCAGAGCAATCGTTCACTAGTCAGTCCAGAGTTCTTTAAATTGTTCAACATTGAGAGTGAGCGGTTCCCATACTACCTCAAAACTTGCTCAGGCAACATGGAAACCCAAGGAAGGAAGGCAGAAGGCATCCAGATCGAGTCCCTGGATGGTAAAGTCGTCATCTGTCTCCCTCCGCTCTTAGAGTGCAATGAAATCATGAATAACCGCGCTGGGATCCCGACACCAAGTGCGGTGCTACACCAGCCGCATCTCCACCACATCGCCAAACACATCCCAGAACTGGATCCGAAAGCGGAAATACTCCTGCTATTAGGAAGAGATGTTATCCAGGTACACAAGGTTAGGCAGCAGATCAATGGACCACTCAACGCCCCCTTCGCGCAACGTCTGGATCTGGGCTGGGTGGTGATAGGAGAGGTGTGTCTCGGTGATGTACACAAACCGATGGTTAACACACTCAAGACCAATGTGCTAGAGAGTGGCCGCCATTCAATCTTTCAACCCTGCCCGAGTGTCCCGTGCATCAAAGAAGCACAACAAGACATTACCAAGCGTAAAGTAACCGACGAGACGCTACGTCAGTCAGTTTTCGTTCAAACCGAGGACGGAAACAAACTTGCACAATCAGCTCAAGATACCATTTCTTTAAAACCCAAAAACACCAAGGTCTTCAGAGATGAAGCAAATAATGGGGTTGCCCCATTGCCTATCAGAGAACCATGCCAGCGCTCACCAGATAACAAAGAGCAGGCAGTCAAACGGTTCACGTCCTTACGGAAAACCTGGAAAAGGAAACCTGAGATGCAGCAACGCACCCGATTGGCCCACGAGGTACTGTGCACCCTAATGGCAGAGGTCACAGCCATTATAAACGCACAATCATTCCTACCTGTGTCTTCTGACCCAGAAAACCCCTTTATACTTTCGCCATCAACGCTCCTTACGCAGAGGGCAGGAGCACCTCCTCCACCAGGAGACTTCTCAGACAAGAATTTGTACACAAGGCAATGGAGACAAGTCCAGGCTCTGGCAAATCAGTTCTGGCCTCGCTGGAGACAAAAATATCTACCTTTGTTGCAACAGAGACAAAAGTGGACAGAACCCCGAAGGAATCTTCAAGTTGGAGACTTAGTCCTGCTCAGGGACAAGCAAATCGCCCGCAACAGCTGGCCAATGGCCAGAATCACTGCTACATTCCCTAGCGAGGATGGACATGTCAGGAAGATCGAATTGAAGACTACCGACCAAGGCGATGTGAAAATTTACCAAGGGCCAGTTACAGAAGTTATTCTACTTCTACCCAATGACTGATTAAGAGACTAAGTTTTGTACTCTGCTCATTGTGACCTTACGAAGGTCAAGCGGGGAGTGTGCTGTCTTTACGACAGTTATTTAGTTTATAATATTTTCGCTTAGTAATTCATTCAATAGTATTTTCTAGTTAGAATTAGAAGTGTTTAAAGTGTATTCATTGCATGTAAAATATATCGGCATGCGATGACGTCACATCCGGTTTCGCCGCGTCTTGTGGGAAAACACCGGTTTGAAATTAGCGCGAGGGTGGGGGCTTTCCACGAGGCTCACCTGAGCAGAAGCAGTTTTGCAGGCATGAGAAATCACAGTGAGAGCAACGCTGTAAGTTAATAGATAATCGATATATTGAACTAAGATGTTAATGCTGATCCTGTTAGAGGTAACGACGGTAGATAATGTTTATGCTTTCGTTAGTTAAAGAGTCGCGGATAGTTTGCATGGAAGTGTATTTAAAGTAGTCAATGGAGCAGGTAAACTCTCCCTGTATACTGCACCTTAGTGTAATGTAGTTATAGTCACCTTTGCAAGTATTTACACTTGAAATGTGATATTAAGGAAGGAACAAATACTGTATCAATCTTGTATTGTTTTATCAACAGTTTTCACCATATGTTAATGTGAAGAGTGAACAGTAAATGGTTAATCTTACTGCGATCTGGTTTGCATTGGCTGTGGTTTATCCGGACGTTAAATTCGGCGTTTCGTTACACCCGAAGGAGAACGTTACAATTACCTTTTGTATTTGCACAGTTTGTTGTCTTTTGCACCTGGTTGAGCACCAAAGTTGGTGCAGTCTTTCATTGATTCTGTCATGGTTGCTATTCTATAGATTTATTGCGTTTGCACCCCCTCCTCAAGAAAATGAATCTCAGGGCTGTATATGGTGACATCTATGTAGGTAATTTGATAATAAATTTACTTTGTTCTTTGTCTGAATGATGTTCAGGTCAGTGTGTACTGCTCCCTTTGCTGAGGTGGTGGGAACGGGTTTGTGCATTGTGGAAACGTCAGTGAGCATCCCCGTTTCTGATGTCACGATGTCAGTTTCGGGTTTGCTTATTTGTCACGTGTACACCGATCCTACAGCAGATGCGTTGTTTGCATCAACGACCAACGCTAGCTAAGGACGAGCTGGGGGCAGTCTGGCACCCACATCGCCTGCCCTCAAGCAGGAACAACAAAGCACACTCCCCACCCACCCACACACACTCACGCAGGCACAGACAGGCCCCCAACCACAGGACCTCCTGCCCTGCAATCTTCAATCCCTGGCCTGCATTCACAGACACTGACAAAGAAATTGAAGTCAGTTTGATATGAGGCACTGCAGTGTCAGTATTCACAAGTGAATAGTAGGATAAGTGTTGGCAAGCTTGTATAACTTTATGTTAGCCAAAATGAGTTTTTGTAGCTGAGATCCAAAGACTCATTGAGGATCAGAGGTGGAGAGAGTCGGCAAGTTTAAATTATCATTTCATTTCTGTCCTGGGCGCAGCATGTAAATACCATTATGCTTCTCGAGTGAATCTGCAGATGCTGGAAATAAATAAAAACGCAAACTGCTGGCAGAACTCAGCAGGCCAGACAGCATCTATGGGAGGAGGCAGTGACGACGTTTCGGTGATGAAAGGTTTCGGCCCGAAACATCGTCACTACCTCCTCCCATAGATGCTGTCTGGCCTGCTGAGTTCTGCCAGCATTTTGCGTTTTTTACCATTATGCTTCTACTTCCTTAGAAGTTTGAGAAGATTTGTTATGACATCTAAAACTTACGACAAAATTCTACAGATGTGTGGTGGACAGTATATTGACCAGTTGAATCATAGCCTGGTGTGGAAACACCAGTGTCCTTGGACAAAAAATCCCACTAGAAGTAGTAGATATGGCCCAGTCCATCAATGGTAAAGCAGTCCCCACTACTGAGCACATCGACACAGAGAGATGTCGCTGGAAAACAGAATCCGTCATCAGGGACCCCCACCACACAGGACATGCTCTCTCCTCACTGCTGCCATCAGGAAGAAGGTACAGGAGCCTCAGGACCCACTCCACCCTGTCCAGGAACAGTTATTAGCCCTCAACCATCAGGCGCCTGAACCAGAGGGGATAACTTCACTCAGCTTCACTTGGCCCATCACTGAAGTGTTCCCACAACCATTGGCTTAATGGCAAATTCCCACGCACTCAAGGATTCTTCATTTCATGTTCACATTATTAATGGCTTAGTTATTTATATATTTTTTCTCTTTCGTATTTGCACAGTTTGTTGTCCTTTTCACATTTGTCCATCCCGTTGGCTCCAGTCTTTCATTGATTCTGTTGTCTTTCCTGGATTTACTGAGCGTGTCCACAGGAAAACAGATCTCAGGATTGTACATGGTGACATGTGTGAACCTACTTTAAATTTACCTTGAATTGGTGCAGCTGAATCCTGGACATCCTGTCGAATTGCCAGCAGGTGGTAAGGATGGGCACCCTCACCTCTACCCCTCTGACCCTCAACACAGGAGCCCCCAGGGCTGTGTCCTGAGCCCCCTCCTCTACTCCCTGTACACCCATGACAGTGTTGCCATTGACAGTTCCAATCTGCTGATCAAAGTTGCAGATGACACAACATTTGTAGGCCATATTTCCAACAATGAAGAGACCATAAGACCATAGGACATAGAAGCAGAATTAGGCCATTCAGCCCATCGTGTCTGATCCATCATTCCATCATGGCTGATCTTGGATTCCACTCAATCCCATACACCTGCCTTCTCCCTATATCTTTGGATGCCCTGACCAATCAGGAAATGATCAACTTCTGCCTTAAACATACCCATGGACTTGACCTCCACCGCAACCTGCGACAGAGCATTCCACAGATTTACTACTCTGGCTAAAAGAATTCCTCCTTACCTCTGTTCCAAAAGGTCACCCCTCAATTTTGAGGCTGTGCCCTCTAGTTCTGGATACCCCCAACACAGGAAACATCCTCTCCACATCCACCCTATCTAGTCCTTTCAAAATTGGATAGGTTTCAATGAGACCCCCCCCCCCCCGCCGCATTCCTCTAAGTTCCAGTGAGTACAGGCCCAAAGCTGCCAAACACTCCTCGTATGTTAACCCCTTCATTCCCAGAATCATCCTTGTG
The DNA here is from genome assembly GCF_030144855.1 of Hypanus sabinus. Lineage (NCBI taxonomy): Eukaryota > Metazoa > Chordata > Chondrichthyes > Myliobatiformes > Dasyatidae > Hypanus > Hypanus sabinus. Next base: position 200,234,817 of record NC_082706.1, read on the forward strand.
AACCTCCTCTGGACTCTCTCCAATGATAACACATACTTTCTGACAAAATGCTGGTGGAACACGGCAGGCCAGGCAGCATCTATAGGGAGAAGCGATGTCGATGTTTCAGGCTGAGACCCTTTGTCAGGACTAACTGAAAGGAAAGATAGTAAGAGATTTGAAAGTAGTGGGGGGAGGGGGAAATGCAAAATGATAGGAGAAGACCAGAGGGGGTAGGATGAAGCTAAGAGCTGGAAAGGTGATTGGCAAAAGTGATACAATGCTGGAGAAGGGAAAGGATCATGGAACGGGAGGCCTCTGGAGAAAGAAAGGAGGGGGGAGCACCAGAGGGAGATGGAGAACAGGCACAGTGATGGGCAGAGAGAGAGAAAAAAAACAAAAAAATTAACTACGTCAGGGATGGGGTAAGAAGGGGAGGAGGGGCATTAATGGAAGTTAGAGAAGTCAATGTTCATGCCATCAGGTTGGAGGCTACCCAGCTGGTATCTAAGGTGTTGTTCCTCCAACCTGAGTGTGGCTTCATCTTGACAGCAGAGGAGGCCATGGATAGTCATATCAGAATGGGAATGGGACATGGAATTAAAATGTGTGGCCACTGGGAGATCCTGCTTTCTCTGGCGGACCAAGCGTAGGTGTTCAGCAAAACGGTCTCCCAGTCTGCGTCGGGTCTCACCAATAGATAAAAGGCCACACCGGGAGCACTGGACGCAGTATACCACACCAGCCAACTCACAGGTGAAGTGTCGCCTCACCTGGAAGGATTGTCTGGGGCCCTGAATGGTGGTGAGGGAGGAAGTGTAAGGGCAGGTGCAGCACTTGTTCCGCTTACAAGGTTAAGTGCCAGGAGGGAGATCGGTGGGAAGGGATGGGAGGGACGAGTGGACAAGGGAATCGTGTAGGGTGCGATCCCTGTGGAAAGCGGAAAGGTGGGGGAGGGAAAGATGTGCTTGGTAGTGGCATCCCGTTGGAGGAGGCGGAAGTTACGGAGAATTATACGTTGGACCTGGAGGCTGGTGGGGTGGTAGGTGAGGACGAGGGGAACCCTATCCCGAGTGGGGTGGCGGGTGGATGGGGTGAGGGCAGATGTGCGGGAAATGGGACAGATGTGTTTGAGAGCAGAGTTGATGGTGGAAGGAGGGAAGTCTGTTTAAAAAAGGAAGACATCTCCTTCGTCCTGGAATGAAAAGCCTCATCCTGAGAGCAGATGCGGCAGAGGCGGAGGAATTGTGAGAAGGGGATAGCATTTTTGCAAGAGACAGGGTGGGAAGAGGAATAGTCCAGGTAGCTGTGACAGGGTGGGAAGAGGAATAGTTCAGCTACCTGGCTTTTCGTTCCAGGATGAAGGAGATGTCTTCCTTTTTTAAACAGCCATGATGGATCAGACACAATGGGCTGAATGGCCTAATTCTAATTTAAGGATTAAAACCTTAAATACTAACCCCAAAGCTAAAGTGGTGACTAATGGCCAAATTTCAACATCATTTCAGTTAACAAGGTCAACTAGACAAGGTTGTCCATTATCACCTGCTTTATTTGTGTTGGCGATAGAACCATTAGCTGAAATAATTAGAGCTGACTCAGATATTATGTGTTTCAGAGTTAATCAGGAGGAATATAAGATTAACTTATTTGCTGATGTTCTGATTTATCTAACTAACCCATTACATTTGTTGTGTAAATTATCTTCTAGATTGGAAGAATATGAGAAAATATCAGGGTATAAAATAAATTGGGATAAAAGTGAAATTCTATCCCTTACTAAAGGAGATTATAGTCAATGCCGATTAATATCTCAATTTAGATAGCTGATAAATGGTATAAAGTATTTAGGTATAAGAGTTGATAATGATATAAAGAATTTATATAAATTAAGTTATTTGCCATTATTGAAAAAAATTCAAGAGGATCTTGATAAATGGATGATGTTACCAATAACATTAATAGGTAGAGTCAATGCTGTAAAAATAAATATATTCCCTAGATTACAATATTTATTCCAAACACTACCAATACAATTACAGCAGAAGTTTTTTCAAGAGTTAAATGAATGTGTGAGGAAATTTCTTTGGAAAGGTAAGATATCAAGAATATCGTTGGAAAAATTGACATGGAAATTTGATCTAGGAGGGTTACTATTAAGAAAATTTTAAGAATTATTACAAAGCAAATCAAAGACTTATTGCATCTTTTTTTGATGAAGATAAACCGGCATGGATTAGAATAGAATTAGACAAAATAGGAGAAAATACACCAGAAGATTTTATATATAAATGGGAATCTAAATGGATACGGGAAAAGAAAGAATCTCCTATACTAAAACATTTGATTGACTTATAGAATAAAACAAATGTTGATGATGAGATAAAGAAATCTTTATTAGCAAAGAGACCTTTAACTCAAAATAAACTTATCCCTTTTACAATGGATAATCAACTTTAATATAACTGGTTTCATAAAGGGATTAGATATATAGGAGACTGTTTTGAAGGAGGTATATTAATGCCATTTGACCAATTAAAGAATAAATATAAAATAACACTCTTTTCTGTTATTTCCAATTAAGGGCTTATTTAAGAGATAAACTGAGTCGAACAATGTTATTGCCGAAACCTAATGAAATAGAAACTTTAATTCATAAAGGAAAAATTTAAAAAATTATTTCTGGTATGTATAATTTGATTCAAAAACAGACAATTAAACAAGGTATTCATAAGTCAAGACAAAAATGAGAAACTGATTTGAATATTAAAATTGATGAAACAAGTTGGTCAAGATTATGTCTTGACAGTATGACAAATACAATAAATGTTCAACTAAGATTAGTACAATATAACTTTTTACATCAAATATATATTACACCACAAAAAATAAATAGATTACACTCAAATTTATCTGATCAATGTTTTCGATGTAATCAAGTAATTGGTACTTTTTTACATTCTACTTGGTCTTGTTTTAAAATTCAACCTTTTTGGACAAATTTAAGAACTTTACTGGAACAAATTATTGGAATACAACTTCCACATAATCCAACATTATTTTTACTAGGCGATATTGAAGGGATAAAATTGAAATCCAAATTGAATAAATATCAGAAAGAATTCATAAAAATTGCATTGGCAGTAGCCAAAAAGGCTATTGCAGTTACTTGCAAATTGGATTCATACTTAAGTATAGATCGTCGGAAGAATGAAATTTTTAGCTGCATTCCACTTGAAAAAATTACATAATTTAAGAGATAAATATGAAATATTTCTGAAAATTTGGCGCCCTTATTTACAAAAAATAGGATTAAATATATAGGTGCTCAAAAGATAAAATTATTGGCTATCTGGGGAAAGAAATAAATATGCATATTAAAGCTATTATGAACTCCATGGAGCATGTGGGGATCTTCCGATATCCAGGCATTCTTTCTTTCTCTCTTTTTTCTTCTCCTTTATTTTCTATAGGGAGATGTTAAGGGGGAGGGGTTTAGGGGAGGGGGGAAGGGTTGATAATTTTTTTTTCTTTCTGTAACCTATTTGAAAATTCAATTAAAAGTTTTTTTAAAGTATACTAGCCAGTGAAAGCCAACAGTCAGGTGCCGCATGCTATTGGCAGACTGGCCTTTATGACGCTAGGATTTCATTTCAGGATTATTGATGCTTTGACATATTTATAGAGGGCCTGGAGCATTTTAAATAAGGAATATGTGTTCACAACACTCCACACCACTGAGCACATCTACATGAAGTGCTGTCACAGGAAAGCAGCATTCATCATCGGAGATCCCCACCACCCAGGGCGTGCTCTCTTCTCGCTGCTGCCACTAGGAAGAAGATACAGGAGCCTCAGGACTCATAGTACCAGGTTCAGGAACAGTTATTACCCCTCAACAATCAGGCCCTTGAACCAAAGGGGACACCTTCACTCAACTTCACCTCCCCATCACTGAAAAGTTCCCACAACCTATGGACTCACGTTCAAATACTCTTCATCTCATGTTCTCAAGGTTTATTGCTTATTTATTTATTATTGATTTGTTTTTGTATGTGCACAGTTTGCTGTCTTTTGCACTCTGTCTGAACTCCCAAGAAGGTGTGGTCTTTCTTTGGTTCTGTTATGGTTACTATTCTATTGACTTATTGAGTATGCCCAGAAGAAAATGAATCTCTGGGTTGTATATGCTGATATTTATGTACTTTTGATAATAAATTTACTTTGAACTTCATCTGTGAGTCTGTTGGGGCCACCTACTGTATCTGGTATTCCCAATACGGCATCCCCTACTTCAGTGAGACCCGACGTAGATCGGATCCACTTTGGCGACACCTTTTCTCCATCCGCAAGATTCCTTGGTGGGCTCCCATTTCGATTTGCCTTCCCATTTCCATTCCAAATGTGGTCCATCGCCTCCTTTACTGCAGCTATGAGGCTACATTCAGGTTGGAGTTAACACATGCCACCACAAGGAGAATCTCAGGGTTGTATGTGGTGACATATATGTACTCTGATAATAAATTTTCTTTGACCTTTAAAGGAGCAATTCCTCATATTCCATCTAGGTAGCCTCCAAACTGCTTGCATAAACATCGATTTCTCTAAACTGGTAATCCTCCCTCCCCACTTCTTTCTTTATCCATTCCCCATTCTGGCTCACCTCTTACCCCTTCTCCTCTCCTCACTTACCTATCACTTCCCTCCTCCTTCACTTTCTTCTGTGGTGCTCTGTCGTCTCTTATTATTTTCCTTGTTCTTCAGCCCCTAACCTCTCCCACTTATCTCCTCCTAGCTTTTTACTTCATCCTCCTCCCCCCCCTATCTGCCCATGGTCTTCCTCACCTGTCTTCACCTCTCACCAGTCAGCTTGTACTCCCCCTCTCCCCTCACCTTCTGGTCGTGGTTTCTTCCCCCTTCCTTTCCAGCTCTGATGAAGATTCTCAGACCAAAATGCTCCTGCAGATGCTGCCTGACCTGCTGAGTTCCACCAGCATTTTCCTTGTGTTACTCTGGTGTGTTCCGTATAGTATTGATCATTTTACCTTAAAATGGATATACTTGCTGTGACAGAGAGCACTCAGCCTTGTCATTCTGATGTTGTTGTACTCCGTGTGTGCACTTCAAACCTTTCCCAGTATACCCTCTGTTACGGATTCAGCAACAATAAATATATAAGTGAGGCAGGGTTTTTTATAACAAATAAAACATTTATTAAACACTGAAAAACAAACCCCCAAAAGTAAACAAACCACTAACGTAACTGGAAATCAGCTGCTGTGCGACAGCTGAAACAGTTCTTAAAGGAATAAAGTGAAAACAGTTCTTAAAGCGATGTTGCAAAAACAGTTCTTCAAAGTAGTACTGCAAAAGTTCAAAATGCTTACAGTCCATTAAAGGAGAGACTTTTTAGATGATTTAAATTCTCTTTCACATTGTGTTGTTGCGGCTCCCAGTCGAACTATACTTTTCCCAGAGAATTTACGAAGATGAAAATGAAATGGCTTAAAGGCACTGACCTTTCCTTTACAAAACTGTACCCAACCCTTTCTGCTATTCACGGGGTTACCACGGGGACAGCCAACAAATTCCTTCCGAATGAGGATCAAACAAGGTCGAACCTGTTTCACCGTCGAAATTGACTTTCCTCGATCTTTTAACTCCTGAACTCCAATCTTCACTCTCCACTGATTTTTAACTGGCAGTATTATAAAGAAACTGCCGGCAATGACCTTTTAAACTTTAGGCATTAAATAAAACTCCACCTTTCAACCAAACTGCGTCATAATATTGGACCACGCAGTGGCATGGAGTCAAAATGGCAAATCCGGCCACAAACTGCCCCTCCTCACAGGGAGGGGTCCTCCTTTCATACCCTGTAAAAAAAACCTGTCACATGACCTCTACTGGCAGGAAAATGACGTCACTCCACCATCACAAGACCATTACCTTAAGTCCAGTATAGCTTCAACACCACTGTCACGTGACAAGTACAACATACCCACGGGTACGTAACATCTCATGATGGGTCCTAAATCGAGCTGATGTCCTCGTGTTGGCTTTATGGTGCCTTTTCCACCATACACAGTGGAATATTCCATTTACTTAGTCATGGGAATGTGTAAATGTGTATATGTTGTTTTTATACTGTACTTAAGATAGAAACTTCTGTTTATTTTGTAGTATGATTGTAACTACATTGTGCAATACATCATATTCCAAAATCAGGGTCTCTCTTCCCACCATTACAGACATCTACACTACACGCTGCATCCGCAAAGCAAACAGCATTATGAAGGACCCCACGCACCTCTCATACAAACTCTTCTCCCTCCTGCCGTCTGGGAAAAGCCACCGAAGCATTCGGGCTCTTATGACCAGACAATGTAACAGTTTCTTCCCCCAAGCTATCAGACTCCTCAATACCCAGAGCCTGGACTGACACCAACTTACTGCCCTCTACTGTGCCCATTGTCTTGTCTATTATTTATTGTAATGCCTGCACTGTTTTGTGCACTTTATGCAGTCCTGGGTAGGTCTGTAGTCTAGTGTAGCTTTCTTCTGTGTTGTTTTTACGTAGTTCAGTGTAGTTTTTGTACTGTTTCATGTAGCACCATGGTCCTGAAAAACGTTGTCTTGCTTTTACTGTGCACTGTACCAGCAGTTATCGTCGAAATGACAGTAAAAAGTGACTCAACCTGACTGGATATTCTAATTCATGTGTAGACTTAGGTTAATTTTGTTGGTGGTTAAAGTTGGTATGTGTCGGAGCATAGGCCATCTCCATCGTCCTCCGATCTGAGCCAGTTTTCCAAGGGTGGACCAGGAGTGTACCCATCGTCTAATTTCAGCCTCAACGTCTCTCCTCCATGTGTTCTTTGGACATCCTTTCATCCCTCTTTCCTTGGGGATTCGTTTCTAATGCCTGCCCGGTGGTGTTGGTTGGCTTCCTCAAGGTGTGACCAATCCACCTCCGTTTCCATTTTCATACTTGTATCTCTATGGACTCCTGGTTGGTGTTGTCCCATGGCGTCTCATTGGTTACTTTGTCAGTCTATCTGAGGTTTAGGATCCTTCTCAGGCACTGGGTTGATACGAGCCTGCAGCTTTTGTAATGTCTTCGTTGTTGCCCGGGTTTCGGAGCCATTTAGAGGCACTGTTACGTCCTGGTGCCTAACTAGCGGCACTAACTGCCCTCGGTATGGGAGCTGTCAAGAGGTTACTCTGGATCAGAATAAGTATGGTGCTATTATTGTGTTTACTGGTAGATAACATTACTGGCAGCTTTCTTTTCACCATTTTTGCTAATTTTTGTAAGTTTGATTTTTGACACACTTAGCACTTGAGCATTTGTGCTAAGTGACTCCAGCCATCTTCCCTTTAGTCATAACCCATGTATGTAACTCTTGCCATAGAGAGTGTGCAGCAAAGAATCACTAGACTGATTCCAGGTAAGTTTGTTGTGCATAAGAATGGTGAGGTACAGGGAGACACTTATTTGCAGCAGAATCAAAAACACAAGAGCAGGTGACATTCAGAACATAAATTATACAAACATCTGATAGTCTTATGGTTGTAGGAAAACGGAGTCATAGTAAATAACAGCACAGAAACAGGCCTTTTAGCCCATTTTTGATCATAAGACCATAAGATATAGGAGCAGAATTAGGCCATTTGGCCCATCGAGTCTGCTCCGCCATTTCATCATGGCTGATCAAATTTTCCTCTCAGCCCCAATCTCCTGCCATCTCCCTATATCCCTTCATACCCTGACCAACCAAGAATCTATCAACATCTCCCTTTAATATACATAAATACTTGACCTCCACAGCCACCTGTGGCAACAAATTCCACCAATTCACTACTTTGTGGCTAAAGAAATCCCTCCTCAACTCCCAAACCACACCCCTCCATTCTGAGGCTGTGTCCTCTGGTCTTAGACTCTCCCACCATAGGAAACAATCTCTCCACATTCACTCGACCAAGGCCTTTCACCATTCAATGTCACCCCTCATTCTGCTGAATTCCAGTGAATACAGGCCCAGAGCCATCAAACGCTCTTTATATGGTGAGCCGTTTAATTGTGGAATCATTTTCATTAATCTCCTTTGAATCCTCTCCAATTTCAGCACATCCTTTCCAAGATGAGGGGCCCAAAACTGCTCACAATACTCCAGGGAGGCCGCACCAGTGCTTTATAAAATCTCAACGTTACATCCTTGCTTTTATATTCTAGTCCCCTTGAAATGAATGTTAATGTCGCATTTGCCTTCCTCACTACAGACTCAATCTGCAAATTAACCTTTAGGGAATCTTTCAGAAGGACTCCCAAATACTGCTGGTGTCTTCCACAGTGAAGACTGATGCAAAATACTTACTCTGTTCATCTGATGTTTCCTTGTCCCCCATTACTACCTCTCCAGTATCAATTTCAAGCGATCGCTATCTACTCTTGCACCTCTTTTACACGTAATGTATCCAAAAAACTTCTGGTATTTTTCTTAATACTATTTGCATGCTTACTTTCATAGTGCATTCTTAACTTATTAATAACTCTTTAGTTGCCTTCTGTTGGTATTTAAAAGCTTCCTTATCATCTAACTTCCCACTAATTTCTGCTCTATTGTATGCCCTCTCTTTGGTATTTATGTGACTTCGCTTGTTATCCATGGTTGTGCCACCTTGCCCTTAAAATCATTTTTCCTCTTTTAGATGCATATGTCCTGTGCCTTCTAAGTTGCTTCCAGAAATTCCTGCCATTGCTGCTCTGCCATCATCCCTGCCAGTGTTCTTTCCCAATCAATTCCAGCCAACTCCTTTCTCATACCTCTGTAATTTCCTTTACTCCATTGTAATTCTGATACATTTGACTTTAGCTTCTCTTTCTCACATTTCAGGTAAATTCCATTATAATGTGATTACTTTACCCTAAGGATTCTTTTACCTTAAGTGCTTTAAACAATTCCGGTTCATTGCACAACACCCAATCCAGAATAGTTGATGCCCTAGTGGGCCCAACTACGAGCTGTTCTAAAAATCCATCTCGTAGGCATTCTAGAAATTTCCCCTCTTGGAATCCTGCACCAACCTGAATTTCTCAATCTACCTGCATATTGAAATCCCTCATGACTATTGTAACATTGCCCTTTTGGCTTGCATTTTCTATCTCCCACTGTAGTTTGTAGGCCACATCTTTACTACTTTTTGGGGGTCTGTATATAACTCCCAACAGGGTCTTTTTACCCTTGCAGTTCCTAAATCTATCCGCAATGATTCAACACCTTCCAACCCTATGTCACCTCTTGGGCTTCTTCACTAAATACATATATTTAAGATGCAGTTAGATAGATTTTTACATAATTAGGGGAATTAAGGGTTATGGGGAAAAGGCAGGTAGATGGAGCTGAGATTACGGACAGATCAGCCATGACCTTATTGAATGGCAGGGCAGGCTCGATGGGCTGGATGGCCTACTCCTGCTCCCATTTCTTGTGTTCTTATGTTCTTTGTAATGATTTCATTTCATTTTTTGCCAACAGAGCAACACTGCCCACTCTGCGTTCCTGCCTGTCCTTTCCATACAACGTGTATCCTTGGACATTAAGCTCCCAGTATAATCTTCATGATTCAGTGATGCCTACAACATCACACTTGCCAATCTGGAACTGTGCTACAAGTTCATCGACCTTATTCCATATCCTGCACGCATTCAGATTTTATACCTTTTCGATGTTGCCTGCCTTTTATATTGGAGCTGATCCTGTGGACTGCAACTTCGCCTCATCATTAGCCCCTCCCTGCCAGAAGTCTCACCACACACTGCTTCTGTTTGTAAACCAACTACCTCATCTTCAGAACTATTGCTCTGGTTCCCGTCCCCTTACCAAATTAGTTTAAACCCACATGAACATCTCTCGTCAAGCTGCCTGCAAGGATATTGGACCTCCTTGGGTTCAGGTGCAACCCATCCCTTTTTTCACACATCATTCCTTCCCCAGAGATCCCAGGGATCCATAAATCTGAACCACTTCCCCCTGCACCAGTTCCTCAGCCATGCGTTCACCTGCCAAATCATCCTATTCCTACCCTCACTGGCTTGTGGCACAGGCAGCAATCCAGAGATTACTGCGCTGGAGGTCCTGTTTCTCAGCTTTCTACCTAGCTCCCTAAGATTTCTCTTCAGCACTGCCTCACTTTGTCTACCTATGTCATTGGTGCCAATATGCACCGAGACTTCTAGCTGTTCACCCTCATCCTTGAGAATGCCATGGACGTGATCCAAGACATCCCTGGTCCTGGCACCAGGGAGACAAGATACAATCCAGGTGTATCTACTGGGCCCGCAGAAACTCATCTCTGTTCCTCTGACCGTGGAATCTCTTATCAACACTGCAGTACTCTTCATCTCTCTGCTCTTCAAGCCAGGAAACCAGAGACCTGGTCACTGTGGCTCCCCTGATAGCTCATCCCCATCAATAGTATCCTTATTATTGAGGTGAGTGGCCACAAGTATACTCTGCACTGGCTGAGCATTTCCCCTCCTTCTCCCGACAGTCACCCATTTACCTGATTCCTGCAAGCTAGGGGCAATTACCTCTCTGTAGCTCCTGTCTATCACCTCCTAATTCTCCTGAATGAATCGAATGTCATTGAGCTGCAGCCCCAGTTCCTTAATGCATTCTCTCACGAGCTGCAACTCGGTGCACCTGGTGCAGGTGTGCTGCCTGGCGGTCTCCCAGAATCCCCACATCCCACACACAGTAAAAAATACTGCCTTGAGAGCCATTCTCACTAAACTATGCACATCTTGTCCATGTTGACGTATTTAAACAGCCTACTCCCATCGCCCTTCACTGGGACCATAGTCCTCCATACCCCAACCATCCACGGACCTATCCAAACTTCTCTTAAATGCTGAGATCGTGCTCGCATGAACTACTTGTGCTGGAAGCTCATTCCACTCTCTCACCATCTGATTGAAGAAGTTTCCCCTCATGTTCCCCTTAAACACTTCGCCTATCTCCATTAACCCATGACCTTTAGTTGTAGTCCCACCCAACCTCAGTGGAAAAAGCCTCCTTGCATTTCCCTATCTATACCCCTCACAATTTTGTATACCACTCTCAAATCTCCCCTCAATCTTCTATGTTGCAAGGAATGAAGTTCTAACCTATTCAATCTTTCCTTATAACTTATGTCCTCCAGACCCGGCAACATCCAGGTTGTAGGAAAATAGCTATTCCTGAAGCTAATAGTCTGATGTTTCAGATTTCTGTACTTCCTTCCAAAGGCAGCAGTGAGGAGAGAGCCTGATCAGATGGTGGGGGCTCTTGATGGTAGATGCAGCCTTCTTGAGACAGTGTCTCCTGGAGATGCTGTCAGTGGTGGGAAAGGCATTGCCCACGATGGACTGGGCTGCGTTCACAACACCCTGGAGCTCCTTGCTTTCCTGTGCGTTGGAATGGCCATAACAGGCTGTAATGGCTATTTAGAAATGAACGGAAACCACTCAGAGTCTAAGCACAGGGTTGACGATGGATGACGCGCTAAACCCAGTAATGAAGTTCTGAGTCAAAGGAAGTACGTTTGATTCTTTATTAAGAAACCAGCAAAGGCGAGCAATCTTATGACAATAAAAAATTAATGAAACTAAAACTAGCAATATAACAAAATATCAATGTTAGCAGCAAGTGTTCTCAGGCAGTCAACAAAAACTATCACTCCATGGCTCCCTGGCTCTACCCAGACTAAACTTGACCTAAGACAAAGCGTGAAAACAACTATACCCTCTGCTGCTATCACACCCCAATCCATGCGACAAATTACCCATAATAAACGTGCTGTAAAAGTACCATACAGACTGACAGAACATAGATACATGGTTCTTACACAGGCCATGATGCAACCAGTCAGGATATTTTCAACAGCGCTTCTTTAGAGGTTTGTTGGAGGATTTGAGGTCATGCCAAATCTTCTTAAGCTTCTCAGAATACAGAGGCACTAGCATGCCCACTTTTATAATTGCAGCTTCATGTTGGGCCAACGGCAGATCGCCACTCAGATATTTGAAGCTGCTTTTCATCTCTGACTCACCAATGAGAATGGAAGTCTGCCAACTTCCCTTTTCTGAAATCAACTGTCAGCTCCTTGGTTTTGTTGACGGTAAGCCTGATGTTGTGACACCACTCAACTGAATTTTCTATCTCACTCCTGTATGCTGACTCATCATAAGACAATAAGACATAGGAGCAGAATTAGCCATCAAGTTTCCACCATCATTCCATCATGGCGGATTTATTATCCCTCTCGTGCCCATTCTCCTGCCTTCTCCCCATAACCTTTGATTCCCTGACTAATCAAGAACCTATCAACCTCCACTTCAAACATACTCAATGACAGGGTCTCCACAGCCATCCATGGTTATCAGTTCAACAGAATCACCAGTCTCTGGCTAGAGAAGTTCTTCCTCGTCTCTGTTCTAGAGGGGCGTCCTATTCTGAGACGGTACCATCTGATCCTAGACTCCCAAACCTGAGAAAACATCCTCTCCATGTCCACTCTAATAGGTTTCAATGAGATCCCCCTTCGTTCTTCTAAGTTCCAGTGGGTACAGGTCCAGAGCCATCATCCCCTCATTCTTTAACTCTTTCATTCCCAGGATCATTCTCCTGAATCTCCTCTCGAAAGCCAGCACATCCATTTATAGACCAAGGGACAAAAACTGAGCACAATACTCCAAGTTAGGTCTGAACAGAGTTTATAAATCATTACCCACAGTTCAGTCAACAACAGTGATGTCATCAGCGAATTAATGGATGCGTTGTCAGAATCAGGTTTGTTATCACCGGCATGTGTCATGAAATTTGTTGACACACATTGCGTACATACTTGTAGGTGTAATGGGAGTAAGGAAGGGGAGGGCTGGACGAGAAGTCTTGAGGTGCACCTGTGTTAACAATTAATAAGGAGAAAATATTGTTACCAATCTGTACAGATACAGAGCTGCCAATGAGGAAGTCAAAGCACAAACAAGAGAAAATCTGCAGATGCTGGAAAGCCAGGCAACACACACAAAATGCTGGAGGAACTCAGCAGTCCAGGCAGCATCTATGGAAAAAAAGGTACAGTCGAGGTTTCGGGCTGAAACCCTTCGGCAGGACTGGAGGAAAAAAGCTGAGGGGTAGATTTAAAAGGTGGGGTAGGGGAACGAGAAACACCAGGTGAGAGGTGAAACCTGAAGGGCAAGGGATGAAGTAGTCAAGGCTCCATTTGAAAAGGGAGGTACAGAGGCCCAAGGTTTTGGAGCTTGCATGAGTGCGCGCTGAGGGACGCACTGAAGCTCTGTGCAGTCACTGCAAGGGCTCAGTGGGGGAGTGCCATGGCATAGGGTTCTTCTACTCGACAAGGAGGCATTACGTTGGGTGAGAAAGCCCCTCAATTATTGTAATAGTGTACCACCCGAAGGGGCCACAGGAGTATGGAAACTCATTCATGCTGTGGAAACTGCTCTGGGGTGGACTGGAAGGCTCTTGAACGGGCAGTCGAAACCGTCCAATGCATCATTGGCACCGGCCTACCCTCCAACAAGGGCATATACGTAGAAAGGTGCCGGAAAAGGGCCAGTAACGTGGTGAAAGATCCCACAAACCCTGCTCATGGACTGCTTGTCCCACTTCCATCGGGGCAGAGGCTACATAGCATCCACGCCAAATCACCAGACTCAAAAACTTTCCCAAGCAGTAAGGCTGATGAGCACTTCCACCCACTAACCCAGCCCTCTACACCCCCAACCACCACTACTTTATCATTTCCTGTCAGTCACTTTGTGTACAGGCACTTTACAGGCCTAGTGTCACTTTATGAGATACAATCAATCTATGTACATAAAGCAATCTTATGTATTTATATTTATTGTGCTTTTTGTTCACGTATTTTTATGTTACTGTTTTTTTTTCAGTCTTGTTTACATCTGTGTACATTACGCAATCATTGAAGCTTGAACAGTCCTATTCGTTTTAAGGAGTGTAATAGAGGGTGGTGGGGTGGAGATGTGTCCCTACCAAAGGAGGTGTAAGGTGCTCCGTCCCTTAGGCAAGGTGTACCACCTGGTTAGCCTCCTGATCAGGGTCACATAAAGCATTGGGAACAGGTGGTGGACGGTCGTACAAGCAGCCGGTGCATATCACAAGTCCTGGTTACGTGACCACTGACACCAGGCAGACAATCTCCGAAGAATATTGACGACGGCTGGGGTCACCCGTCTTGTAAAGACACTGCACAGAAGAAGGCAATGGCAAACCACTTCTGTGGAAAAATTTGCCAGGAAACGATCCTGGTCATGGAAAGGCTGTGATCGCCCAAGTCAAAACAACACGGCACATAATCATGATGGATAGTAATTGAATGCACTGATTGAATGTATGAATGAAAGGTATTGCGAGGTTTATACTTCTAATTTTATTATATTATGAACAAAGTATATTTTGATTTAAAAATAGGCCAGGTTGCTTTAGCCGTTCTTCATCTTTATTCCTCTCCACTGATGCTGCCTAACCTGCTGAGTTCCTCCAGCACTCTGTGTGTGTGTTACCTTGGGTTTTAAAGTTCAAAGTAAATTTTATTATCCAAGTAATATATGTCACCACATACAACTATATTCATTTTCCTGTGGGCATACTCAGCAAATCTATATAATAGTAATTACTAACAGGATAAATGAAAGATCAGAGTGCATAGGACAACAAACTGTGCAAATGCAACTAAAAATAAAATGCGATAAATAATAAGAACATGAGTTAAAGATCCCATAAAGTGAGATCAGTCCAGCATCTGCAGAATCTCTGCGTTTATGGTTTGCATCTCTCCGGGATGCACGGTCCGCGGGCGGCGGGTCCCCACCTGGGGCCGGGGTCACGGTCACGGTCACGGTCACGGGGGGCCGTGCACGGTCCGCGAGCGGCGCTCTCTCAGCCCCTCCTCCCGGGGACTGGAGCCCGGGAGCCGCCTGTCACTCAAGCAGCTCTCGCGAGGCCGTGCGGGCTGCGCCCGGCTCGGCTCGGCTCGGCTCGGCTCGGTCCGCTCGGCTCCCGAGCGCCGGCGGCTGGGGTCACCGCACGCCGCGTCGTCCCCGATGCTCCGCGGTCCGCTCCTTCACACGATCCGGCGAGCTGGCATGAGGAGCCGCGGTGAGTATCCAGAGCCAGTGCTACTTTGCACGGAGGCGGCGCCTGGGGGGAAGGTCCCCTTTCCTTCCTCCGGGCTGGAGATACAATTCCAACCTTGCGTGTTTTTCAGGGTTCGTAGGAGTGACATTTCTGGCAATGACACTGTTAATTAGTTTTGCAAAGTTTGTGAAATGTGGTCGTTGCTTTATGAATTGAACCGTGTCATTCAGCGAATGCTTGCGTCCTTTTATAATCCGACACCGAAAGGTCTGGATTTTGGTTTTAAAAGTTGGCGATTTACTTTGAAAAAGCATTTTCTTCACGTAAGGGGAGTAGTGTCACGGGGGAGACTTTATTGCGCCTATCGAGGTCTCGCCCTTCGTGGACTCCCCGATTTCTCGCCCAACAGCTGTCTGTCTGTCTGTGTCTCTTCAATTCTGGCCCCTTAATCCTCCGAGAATGCAATCGTTTCTCTACAGATGACTTCCTTTTGCTCGCCCTGGTCCAAGGATCATGAATTCTCTCTCTGAATATTCCCACTCTCTTTCTTGTTGAAAATACTCCTTCAAATCAACTCGTTGACAAACTTGGTTGTTTTCCATAATGCGTCGCTACGTGACCCTCAGCCGATTGATATCACTACTGAGTAACGTGCAAAATGCTGGAGGAGCTATCAAGTCATGCAGCATCAATGCAGAGGCATGAAAACCGACGTTTCCAGCCGAGACCCTTCATCAGGATATTTTATGAAATATCTGAGATTGTCATGTTAGAGACGCTATATATAAAAAAAGTTATTGAGGTTCTGAGGTCTTGAATTGAAATTTCATTGTCAGTCATGTTTTGGTAAACGTTTCCAAGCCGCAAGTTCTCACCTTTTCTTAAGCAGAACAGAAAGATGTTTATCTTCCCAGTTACTTAGCAAATTTTTTTAGAAGTCTCCTAAGGTTTAGGTGAGGAGGGTGGAGTCAAATTTTATAATCTTTAGATAATTGCAGTTCAGTTCCCTCCGTCCGAGCAGTAGGGGTGCATGGCGGCACAGTGACTGAAATGCCCCCGTGCACGTAGCCGTCGTTGCCACGTCGCTGGGACTTCTTTTAATGTGATGTTAGTATAAGATGCCGCGCAGTTTTCAGGCCACGTAAAGAATTTCCTGCTCAGAGCAATGGTTGTTCGGCACGGCTAGAAAATAAATCGGAGGGAGTGCCGACAGCAGTCCAAGGTTTCTTTTATCAAAGAACACTTTTATTCGTAATTTAAAATGAACATCCTGTGTAGTGCCTTTTCAGAAAAGTCCAAAGTAAATTTATTATCAAACTATGTATCTGTCACTATATACTGAAATTCATTTTCTTGTGGGCATTCATTGTACAAAGAAATACAATAGAACCAATAACAAACTGCAAGAAAACAATACACACAAGACAAATATAATAATAATAAATAATCCTGAGATCATGAGCTGCAGAGTCCGTGAAAGTGAGTTCATAGTTTCCCCAAGATTAAAAAACCACTCCTTGTTAGAATGATGAATGTACAGTGTATCATTAAACCATACTGCTTTTTTTTCTAACCCCCCCCCCCCCCCCATAGGCGTAGGTGGCCCAAGAGGTTTCAGCTCTGATTTCAGTTGAGTTTCTCGGGCAACAGTAAACCCTTTGAGGAATGCCTATTGTGTTTCCTCAATGCACAGCGTAACAAAACAAGTATGAGCTTGGCATCTGCCGTCTCCTACCTTTTCTTTAGGGGACATGAAATCCTTCTGTTTGTTTTATTTACTAGTCTGCACATTTAAGTGTAGTTTCTGGAGCAGCCAACAGCACTTTCATTTATTCTTGTTTTATTTTTCTCTCTGTATTTGCTCAATTTGTCTTTTGCACTTTAGTTATTTATCTGTTTTTGCGTGCAGTTTTTCACTGATTATGTTTTTTTTTGTATCTGGTGTGGATGCCTGCAAGTAGATGAATCTCAAGGTGGTACATGGTGAAATATCTGCACTTTCAGAATAAATTTACTTCCAACTTTGAACTTCAATGTGCTTAGAAACAGGTGTATAAGAAGAACCGTGCATTAATTGCTTTTTGATTCAAGTTGAAAGCCAGTTCAAAAATGGTGCAGTAAGGTTGTTATTTTAGGCATCAGTACTGTTCTTGCAAGAATATATTTCTTTAAATACTTTATACAGAAAAGGAATGCATATCAAGCAGGAAATAAAAGGGATTAAGGTTTTTTGAAGGCAACAGACAGGTGGTTGGGGGGATGGAAGGGAAAGAGACAAAGCAGATTTGGAAAAGAATTGCGAGGAAAGGGAAATGGTTTAAACATTGATAATAAGGGGGATGCAAACGGCAGGGCTCAAATTAAAACAGAATAAACTGGAACTGAAGGGTCAAGGGATGGCAAGAAAAATTTGAATCACAATCAGGTTTATTATCACCGATATATGTTGTAAACTGTGTTGTTTTGTGGCTGCTGTACAGTGCAATACATACAATATATCATAAAGTACGGTAAGAAATATATGCATAGTAGTTTTCCTTGATAGGATGGGAGGGATTAAAGGGAGAGGGGTGGCTTTACCGGTCAGGGTAAATGTCATGGCAGTGCTCAGACAAGAACAGACTGGAGTGCTCACCAGTGAGGCTCTTTGGGTAGAATTGAGGAATAAGGGAAGGTATGATCACGTTAATGGGATTGTATTATAGACCACCCTGCAGTCCGTAGGATTTAGATGAGCAAGTTTGTAGAGAGGTCACAGGCTTTTGCAAGAAACATAAAGTTGTGAAAGTAGGTGACCACACAATGACTGAGGCTCCCAGATTGTAACAGGACTGGATAGGAAAGAGTTTGTCAAATGTGTTCAGGAAAGTATAGAGTCATAGAAAAGTACAGCACTGAAACTGGCCCTTTGTCCAATCTAGTCCATGTCAATCCATTTAAACTGCCTACTCCCTTCACCAGGTCCATAGCAGTCCATACCCCTACTATCCACGTACCTATCCAAACTTTGCTGAAGTGTTGAAATCGGGCTCGTGTGTACCATTTGTACCTAGTTTCCTTAATCAGTACATATAAGTCCAAACTAGAGAGTGTGATACTAGATTTCCTATAATAGAATGAGATCATAAGACATAGGAGCATCATTAGGCCATTCGGCCCATCATCTATAGGCCAGTTAGCTTAACATCTGTAGTCCGGAAAATGCTTGAAGCTGTCATTAAGGAAGAAATAGCGAAACATTTAGAAAAGAGTGGTTCCATTGGACAGCTGCAGCATGGATTCAGAAAGGGCAGGTCCTGTTTGACAAACGTACTGAAGTTCTTTGAGGACATAATGAGTGCAGTGGATAGAGGGGAACAGTGGATGTCGTATACTTGGATTTCCAGGCGGTGTTTGACAAGTTGCCGCACAAGAGACTTATAAATAAGATACGGATGCATGGAGTCAGAGGAAGGGTATTGGCATGGATAGTTGATTGGTTAACCAATAGAAGGCAGAGAGTTGGTATAAATGGGTGTTTCTCCAGTTGGCAGTCAGTGGTGAGTGGGGTGCCACAGCTGTTTACCATTTACATTGATGATTTTGAAGAGGGGACTGAGTGTAGCGTAGCAAAATTTGCTGATGACACTAAACTGAATGGAAAAGCAAATTGTACAGAAGATGTGGAGAGTCTGCAGAGGGATATACATGTGTCCCCCCCCACCCTTTACAAAGGTAGAGTGTTCCTATGAAACCTTCTTAAGCCGAAATGGCGTAAAGCGAAGAACCATTAATTTATATAGGAAAAATCTTCGTAAAAGTGAAAATCCTCTTTATAATGCGAAAACAGGTTACTGATGTATTTCTTTTGTAAAAGTGAAGTGGCCTAATGTGAACTTTCATAAAGTGGGGGACATCTGTAGATAGGTTAAGTGAGCAGGCCAAGGTCTAGCAGATGGAATACAACGTTGGTAAATGTGAGATCATCCACTTTGGAAGGAATAATAGAAGAGCAGATTATTATTTAAATGGTGAAAGATTGCAGCATGCTGTTGTGCAGAGGGACTTGGGAGTGTTTGTTCATGAATCGCAAGAAGTCGGCTTGCAGGTACAACAGGTTATTAAGAAAGCAAACGGAATGTCGGCCCTCATTGCTAGAGGGATTGAATTCAAGAGCAGGGAGGTCATGCTGCAACTATACAGGGTACTGGTGAGGCCGCACCTAGAGTACTGTGTACAGTTCTGGTCTCCATATTTGAGGAAGGATATACTGGCTTTGGAGGCAGTGCAGAGGAGGTTCACCAGGTTGATTCCAGAGATGAAGGGGTTAACCTATCAGGAGAGATTGAGCCTCCTGGGACTATACTCTCTGGAATTCAGAAGAATGAGAGGGGATCTTGGAGAAATATACAAAATTTTGAAAGGGATAGATAAGATAGAAGTAGGAAAGTTGTTTCCATTGGTAAGTGAGACTAGAACTAGAGGACATTGCCTCAAGATTCAGGGGAGAAGATTTAGGACGGAGATGAGGAGAAACTGTTTTCCCAGAGAGTGGTGAATCTGTGGAATTCTCTGCCCAGGGAAGCAGTTGAGGCTTCTTCACTAAATATATTTAAGATACAGTCAGATAGATTGTTTACATAGTAAGGGAATTAAGGGTTATGGGGAAAAGGCAGGTAGATGGAGCTGAGTTTACAGACAGATCAGCCATGATATTGGATGGCAGGGCAGGCTGGATGGGCCGGATGGCCTCCTCCTGCTCCTATTTCTATCTGCGCTGCCATTTCATCATGGCTGATTTATTACCCCTCTCAACCCCATTCTGCCTTAAGTATACCCAAATGACTGGGCCTCCACAGCCATCTGTGACAATGAATTTCACCGATTCACCGCTTCCTGGCTACATAAAAAAAATCCTCATCTCCGTTCTAAGTGGATGCCGCTCTGTTCTGAGGCTGTGCATTCTGGTCCTAGACTCCACATCCACTCGATGTAGGCCTTTCAATGTCCATTAGTTTTCAATGAGATACTGTTACAAACTCCAGTGAATACAGGCCCAGAGCCATCAAGTGCTTCTCATATGTTAACCCTGTCATCCCTGGGATCATTCTTGTGAATGTCCTCTGAACCCTCTCCAGTGTCAGCACATCCGCTCGTAGATAAAGGGCCCAGAACTGCTCTCAATACTCCCAGGTGTGGTCTGACCATTATTTTGTAAGGCCTCAGTATTACATCCTTGCTTTTGTATTCTGGTCCTCTTAAAATGAATGCAAACATAGCATTTTCCTACTTACCAATGACTCACCCTGCATGTTAACCTTTAGGGAATCAAGTCCTTTTGCACTTCTGAGTTTTGAATTTTCTTCTCATTTAGAAAATAATCCGTGTCTTTATGCATGACCAGACTCTGCACTGTATTCCATCTGCCACTTCTTTACCTCCCAATCTGTCTAAGTCCTCCTGCAGACTCCCTGCTTCCTCAAAACTATCTGCCTCTCCACCTGTCATCAATCGTATCGTCTGCAAACATGACCACAAAGCATTCAATTCTATCACCCAAATTATTGACGTGTATAGTGAAAAGAAGCAGTCCCAACACTGACCCCTGCAGCATACCACTAGTCACTGGCAGCCTACCAGGAAAAGCCCTCTTTATTCCCACTTTTTGCTTCAATCTTTTAAACCACGCTAGTGTCTTTCCTGAAATAGCATGGACTCTTAGCTGGTTAAGCAGCCTCATGTGTGGGACCTTGTCTTCTCATAATCCGTGTAAACATCATCCACTGACTCTCCTTTGTCAACCCTGCCTACTGTTTCCTCAAAAGAATTCCAGCAGATTTGTCAGGTAGGATTTGCCCTTGAGGAAACCATGCTGACTTTTGCCTGTTTTATCATGTGCCTCCAAGTACCCCGAAATATCTTCCTTAATAATAGAATCCAACATCCTCCCAACCACGGAGGTCAGGCTAACTGGCCTATAATTTCCTTTCCTCTCCCTCCCTTCTTGAAGAGTGGACTGACATTTGCAATTTTCCAGTCCTCCAAAGCCATCCGAGAATCTAGTGATTCTTGAAAGTTCATTATTTTTCAGTTACTTCTTTCAGAAGCCTCAGGGGCACATCATCCGGTTCAGCTGATTTATCTTCCTTCAGACCTTTTAGTTTCCCAACAACTTCCTCCCTACTAATGGCACTTCTGACTCCTGACATTTTTGCATTTTTAGGCATTCTGCAAGTGTCATGGTGAAGACTGACACAAAATACTGACTAAGTTCATCCACAATTTCTTTGTCCCCAATTACAATAGACAGTAGGTGCAGGAGTAGGCCATTCAGCCCTTTGAGCCAGCACCGCCATTCACTGTGATCATGGCTGATCATCCACAATCAGTACCCTGTTCCTGCCTTCTCCCCATCTCCCTTGACTCCGCTATCTTTAAGAGCTCTATCTAACTTTCTTGAAAGCATCCAGAGAATTGGCCCCCACTGCCTTCTGAGGCAGAGCATTCCATAGATCCACAACTCTCTGGGTGAAAAACTTATTCCTGAACTCTGTTCTAAATGGCTTACCCCTTATTCTTAAACTGTGGCCTCTGGTTCTGGACTCCCCCAACATCGGGAACATGTTTCCTGCCTCTAGCGTGTCTAGTCCCTTAATAATCTTGTATGTTTCAATCAGATCCCCTCTCATCCTTCTAAATTCCAGTGTATACGAGCCCAATCGCTCCAACCTTTCAACATATGACAGTCCCGCCATTCCGGGAATCAACTATTAATCAATTACTATCATCACTACAGCATTTTCTAGTGGCTCAATATCCACTCCTGCTTCTCTTTTACATTTTATGTATCTGAAAACCTTTTTGTATCCTCTTTTATGTTATTGACCCTTACTCTCATCTATCATCTTTTCCCTCTTCATGGCTTTTTAGTTGCCCTCTGTAGGTTTTTAAAAGCTTCCCAATCCTCTAACTTCCTACTAATTGTTGCTATAATAGACGCCCTCTCTTTTGCTTTTATGCTGCCTTTGACTTCCCTTGCCAGCTTCCGTTGCCTCATCCTGCCTTTAGCACAGTACTTCATCTTGGGGCTGTATCTTTCATGTGGACAGCAAGGAAGCTTGCAGTGGGATCTGGACCAGCTGAAAAAATGGGTTGAAAATGGCAGATGGAATTTAATGCAGAGCAGTGTGAGGTTTTGCACTTTGGTAGGACTAGCCAGTCTTACACAGTGAATGGCAGGGGCGCTGAGGAGTGTGGTAGAACAAAGGGTTCTGGGAATACAGATCTATAATTCCATAAAAGTGTCGGCTCAGGTAGATAGGATCGAAAATTGGACTTAATGTCCAATTTGGCACATTGGCCTTCATAACTCAATGTACTGAGTACAGGAGTTGTAAGTTATATTGAAGTTATATTAGACATTGGTGAGGCCTAATTTGGAGTATTGTGTGCAGTTTTGGTCACCAACCTACAGGAATACTGTAAATAGGATCAAAAGAGTGCAGAGAAGTATGTTGCCAGGACTTGAGGATCTGAGTTACAAGGGAAGATTGAATAGGTTAGGACTTTATTCCTTGGAATGTAAAAGATTGAGGGGAGTTTTAATGGAGGTATATAAAATTATACGGGGTATAGATAGGATAACACAAGCAGGCTTTTTCCACTGAGGTTGGGTGAGGCTGCAACCAGAGATCATGGGTTAAATGTGAAAGGTGAAATGTTTAAGGAGAACCGTCTTCACTCAGAGGATGGTGAGAGTGTGAAATAACCTCCCAGTGCAAGTGGTGGATGTGGATTTGATTTGAACATTTAAAAGAAATTTAGAGAAGTACATGAGTGGTTGGGGAATACAGGGCTACAGTCTGGGCACAGGTTAATGGGACTAGAGCGATTAATGATTTCGCACAGACTAGCTGGACCGAAGGGCCTGTTTCTGTGCTGTAGTGTTTTATGATTCTATGACAGACAGCAAAAATAGTGCTGTAGTATTCATGGATCCATTGTCCGTTCAGAAATCTGGTGGTGGAGGGGAAGATGCTACCCCTAAAACGCTGTGTGTGTGTTTTTAGGCTACTGTTCCACCTCCCTGGTGGTACTAATGAGAAGAGGACATATCCTGGATGGATTGGTTCATTAATGATGCAGACTTCGTATTTGAGGTTGAAGATCTCCTCAGTGGTGGGGAAGGCATTAAGTGGGTGAAAACTGAATTTAGAAAATATTGTGAAGTTAATTTCCTGGAGCACAAGAACACAATGTTGCTGTACAAGGATACTAGAAGTGTTGAACTGCAGAGTTATGCACAATGACGTTTTTGAAAGTGTTAACTGGGAATAATGGCAAAGGAATCATTGGAAAAATTCGAACCCCTAAGATAATATCTGTGTGTGAGAGTGACACTCTGTGAGGAGCAGTGGATAGGTTGGGAGAAAATTTTAGTAAGCTCTCAGATGTCGAATTCAATTTGGGTCAATGTCCATGATTCGAGATTCAGAGTCGAGATTGTTTAATGTCATTTCCAGTGCATGCGTAAAGGAAAGTGAAATAATTGGTACTCTGGATCTGATACAGCACCAAAATCAACTCAATAAGATAAAGATTACAATAATAGAAAAATAGCACAAATGTGAGCACATATGAGAGCTTATATACGTAGATTGGTTGTATGTCTATAAAGATACGTGAGGCACAACAATATCTGTGCTTAACATGACCAACAGGAAATGATAAAGTAGTGTTGGGGGTGTGGATGAGTGGGTTTCTGGGTAAAGATATTGACCAGCCTTACTGCAAAAGGGGAAAATAACTGTTCTTGAGTCTAGTGTTGCAGGTGTAGATGCTGAGAAGCCTCCTCCCTAATGGGACTGGGACAAACGGGGTGGGTGGACTCCTTCATGATGTTGTTGGCCCTTTTCCGGCACCTTTTCATAGATGGCAGGTAAGCTGGTGCTGGTGATGTATCACAAGACAAAAGAGCAGAAGTAGGCCATTCGGCCCATCAAGTCTGCTCCGCCACTCCACCATGAGCTAAACTGTTCTCCCATTTAGTTCCAATTTCTGGCTTTTTCCCCATATCCCTTGATACCCTGACTAATTAGATACCTATCAATCTCCTCCTTACACACCCTCAATGATTGGACCTGCACAGCTGTATGTGGCAACGAATTCCATAAATCCACAACCCTCAGGCTAAAAAAATTTCTCCTCATCTCTGTTTTAAATGGGTACCCTCTAATTCTAAGACTGTGGCCTCTTGTCCTGGACTCACCCACCAAGGGAAACAGCCTTTCCACATCTACTCTGTCCAACCCTTTCAACATTCGAAATGTTTCTATGAGATCCCCTCTCATTCTTCTATACTCTAATGAATACAATCCAAGAGCTGACAAATGCTCCTCACATGTTAGTCCCTGCATTCCAGGAATCATCCTAGTGAATCTTCTCCGAACTCTCTCCAACATCAGCACATCCTTTCTAAGATAGGGGGCCCAAAACTGCAAACAGTATTCCAAATGGGGTCTCACCAGTGCCCCATAGAGCCTCATCAACACCTCCTTACTCTTATACACTATCCCTCTTGAAGTGAATGCCAACATAGCATTCGCTTTCCTTACTGCCGATCCAACCTGGTGGTTGACCTTTAGGGTATCCTGCACTAGGACCCTCAAGTCCCTTTGCACTTCCGATTTTTGAATTTTCTCCCCATCTAAATAATAATCTGCCTGATTGTTTCTTCTTCCAAAATGTACAACCATACATTTCTCAACATTGTATCTCATCTGCCATTTCTTTGCCCACTCTCCTAAACTGACCAAGCCTATCTGCAACCTTTCCGTTTCCTCAACACTTCCTGCTCCTCCACCTATCTTACTTAGCCACAAAACCATTTAATCTATAATCTAAATTGTCGATATACAATGTAAAAAGAAGAGGCCCCAACGCCGACCCCTGAGGAATACCACTAGTAACCGGCAACTAGTGTCGGGCTGTTATGACTGCCTGTGTGCAATTTCCATACCGTGTGGTGATGCAGTTTGTTAGATGCTCTTCACTGAATCAGTAGAATGACACGAGTATGGATGTGCAGAAGCCAGATCTCTTCAGCCTCCACAGAAAGAGTCTTTGTTGAGTTTTCCTTATTCCTGATTGTGTAGGATGTGTTCTGGGACAATGAGAGTTTGTGTGAGATGTGCACTCCCAGGGGTTTGAAACTGTTCACCGTTTCCACTGCTGTGCCGCTGATGTAAAGATGAGGTGCGAGTTCTCCTGAAGCTAATTACCATCTCCTTTGTCTTGTTGACATTGAAGAAGAGGTTATTTGCCTGGCTCGAGCTCTTCCACCTCCTCTCTATAGGCCATCTCATTGTTGTCAGTGATGAGCCCCACTACTGTTAGGTCACCAGTGAACTGGCAATGTAATTATTCAGGAGGAGGCCGTGCAGGCATGTGTGAGCAGAGTGTACAGCGATGGGCTCAGCACACAGCCCTGGCGCACCCACGTTGAGGATGGTGGAGAGGGAGAAGTGGTTGTGCATCTCGAATACCTGGGATCTGCTGGCTAGAAAGTCTAACAATCAATTCCACAAGTGGTGTACTTAGACCAAGAATTAGGAGTTTGATCACCAAGGTGTGTGGGGCAATAGTGTCAAATATCAAACTGAAATCCAGAAACAGCATTCTGACAGAAGTGTACTTGTTTTCTAAGTGTGTCAAGGCCAGGTGCATGACAGGTGTTATAGCATCTGTTGTAGAGCAGTTCTGTCAATAAGCATATTGGTGAGTGTCCAATGTGGCAGGAGTGGAGGTTCATTACCAAAGCACATCATGATGGTTGGCATCAGTGCTGCCAGGCAGTGGGTATTTAGTTCTGGAGATGTAAAGTTCTTTGGTGCAGGGATAATGGTGGCTGATTTAAATAACGTGGGGATAACAGTCTAGTTGAGTGAAGTGCTGAAGATGTCCTTGAAGATGTTAGTGAGCTTGTGTGCCCACTCCCTGAATACTTGGCCTGGAATATCGTCTGGCCCAGATGCCTTAGACTTTGAAAAAAACTTTAAACTTGTACAACATGGAAGTGGCCTTGGTTAGCAGACAGGAAAATAGAAGAAGTAGAGATTAGCTTTATCTTTAGAGTAGAACTGACTTGAACTGAAAAATGTTGTCTCGTTTTTACTGTGTACTGTACCAGCAGTTATGGTCGAAATGATAATAAAAAGTGCCTTGACTTGGAACTGCATGCCTGAACAATCTAGATCTCTGGTTAAAAATGGAGCTTCATAATTCAATATTGTTGATGCTGAAGTGTTGGAAATTAAGGCATATGAGATGTCCCATTTCAAGGCTGGTTGAAGTCTCAAAATGGGATGTTATGGCTTGAGGTAGATGTAATGGGCAGTAATGTCATAGAGCATTACAGCACAGGAACAGGCCCTTGGCTCATCTAGTCCATGCTAAACTTTTATTCTGTTGAGCGGCACCGGAACCATAGCCCTTCCAACTATTTACCTATCCAAACTTCTCTTAAAGGTTGAAATTGAGCATCCATCCACCTCTTCTGCTGGCAACTTGCTCCACAATCACACCACCCTCCAAGTGAAGAAGTTCTCCCTCATCCAGCTAAATAATTCACTTTTCACCTTTAACCTTTGTTTCTAGTCTCATCCAGCCTCAAATATTGAAATACAAAATCAAATAATTTTCCAGCAACCTTGGAATTGATGAAGATGAAGGGAATTTAAACTAATTTGGTAGGGGGATGGGAACCGGAGTGATAGGGTTGAGGGAGGGGAAAACAGAAATAAATCAAAGATAGCGTGCAACAGAGATTATAGAAAGAACAGGCAGGAGATGAGGCTTAATCAAAGCCAGTGGCATGAGTTACAGGGCAACAGAGGTGTGTTGCAGTTAAAACAGAAAGCAACAAATACTGGACTGAGAGTGTTGTATTTGAACGCACACAGCATAAGGAATAAAATGGACGATCTTGAAATTCAGCTACAGATTGGCAAATATGATGTTGTGGCCATCTCTGAAACTTGGCTAAAGGATGGCTGCATTGGGAGCTGACTATCCAAGGATATAGGATATATCAGAAAGATGGGTTAGTTGGCAGAGGGGGTGGTGTGGCTCTGTGTATAAGAAATAATGTTAAATCATTGGAAAGAGATGATATAGGATTGAAAGGTGTAGAGTCTCTATGGGTTGAGTTAAATGGCAAGGATAAAAGGACCCTGATGGCAGTTGTTTACAGGCCTCCAAACAGCAGCCGGGATGTGGATTACAAATTACTGCAGGAGATAGAAAAGGCATATCAGAAAGGCAATGTCATGATAATTGTTGGGGATTTTAACATTAAAGTGGTTTGGGAAAACCAGGCCAGTACTCAGTTCTGAAGAGAGAGAATTTGTAGAATGTCTAAGGGATGGCTTTTTAGAACAGTTTGTTGTTGAGCCCACTAGGGGATCGGCTGTGCTGGATTGGGTGGTGTGCAATGATCTGGAGGTGATAGGAGAGCTTAAGGTTAAGGAACTCTTAGGGAACAATGATCACAATATGATAGAGTTCACTTTGAAATTTGAGAGGGAAAAAAATAAAATCCAGTGTGTCAGTATTTCAGTGGAATAGAAGAAATTACAATGGCAAGAGAGGGGAACTGGCCGAAATTGATGGGAAAGGTACTTCTGCAGGAAGGACAGCAGAGCAGCAATGGCTGGAGGTTCTGCAAAAAATGAGGGAAGTGCAAGACACATATATTCCAAATAAGAAGAAATTTTCAAAGGGAAGAAGGATACTACCGTGGCTGGTAAATGAAGTCAGAGCCAAAGTAAAAGCAAAAGAGAGTGCATACAAGGAAGCCAGAGCTAGTGGGAAGATTGTGGACTATGGTTTTTATGGATTTGTGGCTAACTTTGCTGATGTTACAAAGATAGGTGGAGGAGCAAGTAGTATTGAGGTAGTACAGAGTTAGATAGTTTAGGACAGGGGTCAGCAACCTTTACCACTGAAAGAGCCACTTGGACCCGTTTCCCACAGAAAAGAAACCACTGGGAGCCGCAAAACCCGTTTGACATTTAAAATGAAATAACACTGCATACAACGTTTTTTTTTGCCTTTATGCTATGTATAAACAAACTATAATGTGTTGCATTTATGAAATTGATGAACTCCTGCAGAGAAAACGAAATTACATTTCTGCATGCAACAAAAACATTTTGAACTCCGAAAAAAAGACGTTGGGTTGAAGGTTACTTTTAAGTAAAATACTCAATGTCTATTTGAGTCCTTCTTGTATTTATGAAAAACGCCAAACTTAAATTTGCCGCCAGCAGCAAACCAAAAATAACGTCAGCCAGCTGTCAACCTGAAAAATAAAAGGACTATTTCACTGAACAATGAAAACATATGAATATATGTAAAATAATAGGCAATTAAAATATTTATCATACTTGTTCAGGTTGACTCACACCTGACAATGCAGTCGTATTCAGTAGAGATGAATCGATGCTTAGGGGAGTGACCGAGAAGGATAATGTGTTTTTTTCCTCTCTGAACTCACAAAAGCGTTTCCCAAACGATGTTTGCATTGCGATGATTGCAGAATGTAAATACTCCGAATTTATCATGTCGTGACCTTGTTTGAACTCTCTCAAATTGGGGAAGTGAGACAATGTGCCTTTCTGTAAATCTCTGGCAAGCAACGTCAACTTGCGCTCGAATGCCAAAACATCCTCCAACATGTGCAGGGCTGTACGTCCTTTCCCCTGAAGAGCTGTGTTCAGCGTGTTCAGGTGCGCTGTCATGTCTACCATGAAGTGTAGCTTTTCCAGCCACTCTGGCTGTTCCAGCTCAGGAAAGTTGAGCCCTTTGCTGCCCAGGAAAGTTTTCACTTCTTCCAGACACGCGACAAAGCGTTTCAGCACCTTCCCTCTGGACAGCCAGCGATAAAAACACGTTGTAGCGGTGTGCTACACGCAGTCAGTAAACTGCAGTCAAAGATAGCTTTATTCGAACTAAACAGCCTTGCTTTTAAGCCTCCCTCAACCCACCCCCCATGGGCGCGGATGCTGCAAAAGACACGTACTCACAAACCCCCGTAGGCTATCTCCCTTAGCCTGAACGCTGGCTAATTGTGAGCCGGTTCGGATGTGTCAGGAAATGGGTCGCCACAACGTCTTATTTAGATTGTACAAGATCACCATAATCTTCAAATTTAGATTTACATTTCAAAAACTAACAAACTAACATAAAATACATTTTAATTAAATACTGACCATGTAGCGGTGTGCTACACGCAGCGCTAAAATTACGACACGGAGTCGGTAACTGCAGTCGAAGGAAAAAACTTTATTCGAAAACTTCAGCCTCACTTTTAAGCCTCCCTCAACCTGCCCCCCATGGCGCAGAGGCTCCAAAGCTCTGTGCTCGCAAACCCCCGTAGACTATCTAAATGTGAGTCGGTTCAGATGTGCCAGGAAAAGGGTCGCCACAACCAATTATTTCCCAAAGCAACAGGGAGCCGCAGCACAGACGTAAAAGAGCCACATGTGGCTCCGGAGCCGCGGGTTGCCGACCCCCGGTTTAGGAGAATGGGCAAAGAAGTGGCAAATGAAATACAGTGTTGGAAAATGTATGATCATGCACTTTGGTGGAAGAAATTAAATGGGCAGACTATTATTTAGATAGGCAGAGAATTCAAAATGCAGAGATGGAAAGGGACTTGGGAGTCCTTGTGCAAGATACCCTAAAGTTTAACCTCCAGGTTGAGTTGGTTGTGGAAAAGGCAAATGCGATGTTGGCATTCATTTGTGGAGGTATAGAATATAAGAGCAGGGATGTGACATTGAGGCTCTATAAGGCACTTGTGAGACACACTTGGGAGTATTATGTGCAGTTTTGGGCTCCTTATTTTAGACATTGGAGAGGGTTCAGAGAAGATTCACGAGAATGATTCCAGGAATGAAAGGGTTACCGTATGAGGAATGTCTGGCAGCTCTTGGGCTGTATTCCCTTGAGTTCAGGAAAATGACGGGGGATCAATGTTAAATGATTAGATAGGGCAATGTTATTTCCTATGGTAGGGGATTCTAAGACAAGAGGACACGACTTAAGGATTGAAGGACGTCCTTTTAGAATTAAGATGTGGAGAAATTACTTTAGTCAGAGGGTGGTAAATCTGTGGAATTTGTTTCCATGAGCAGCTGTGGAGGCCAAGTCATTGGGTGTACCTAAGGTGGAGGTAGATAGGTTCCTGATTAGCCAGGGCATCAAAGGGTATGGGGAGAAGGCAGGGGAGTGGGGATGACTGGAACAATTGGATCAGATCATGATTGAATGGCAGAGCAGACTCGATGGGCTGAATAGCCTACTTCTCATATCTTATGGTCTTACAGAATTTGATAATATGTGGAAAATGGATTCAAGATCTTGATTTAGATTATATTTCAGACACAGTGTGACCTGTCACATCAGTAAACAGCATCCTCCTTGCAAAGAGGGAATATAAGTTAGGTCAGAGAGTGGAGGTGGGTAAAGCTACACAAATCTGCAAAGGTCGGGATACCAGATTAAATTTGAGAAATGAACCACTGTGCTAGTTTTAAACTCCAGGGGAATACAGGCGTTCCCCTGCTTTACGAATGTTCGCTTTACACCACTTTGCTTTTACAAAAGACCTACATTAGTACCCAGTTTTCGCATTACAAAGAGGATTTTCGCTTTTAAGAAAATGTTTCCCATCTAAATTAATGGTTCTTCGCTTTATGCCATTTTGGCTTAAGAAAGGTTTCATAGGAACGCTCTACCTTTGTAAAGGGGACACCTGTATTGAGAGCATCTTGATGAGCTGTATCTCCATCTGGTATGGGAGCAGCTGAGCATCGGACTGGAAGTCCTTACAGAGGACTGTGAGAACGGCCGAGAGGATCATAGGGGTCTCCCTACCATCTATCGTGGACATATTATCAGGAGCGCTGCGTGTGCAGGGCCCTTACTATTATGAAGGATCCCACCCCATCCATCCAGCATCCTCTTTGATTTTCTAACATCAGGCAAGAACCTCTGATGAATAAAGAGAAGAGTACTCATAATCGGAAGCAGTTTCTTCCCTGGTGCCATTAGGCCTCTGAGCTCCCTGCCGTGTTGCATTCGACGTGCCACCGGCTAATTTTTCTGTATCCTGCAATATTTAATTTATGCACTTTACCTTTGTGGATTTAATTCTTAACTTTCCTAAATTATTGTGTGTTACATGTACCACTGTGCTTTACACCCTGGTCCGAAAAAACACATTGTCCCATTTGACAGTATACATGTAAATTGTTAAATGACAGTAGTCTTCACTTGAATAGAGCTGTATGAGCCTAAGGGAGGATACATTTGAAGTATTGTGTATGGTTTTGGGAGATAAAAGGTCAATTGTAGAAATTGCTGACGAGAACTCATACGGTGGTATAACTACTCAGTTGTGGCATCAGGAAAGATTAAACAAGACCTTCCTCCGGAAAAAGGGGTTACTTCACTCCACTTCACTTGCCCCATTATTGGAATGTTCCCACAGCCAATGGACCCACCTTCAAAGGACTTTTCTTCTCACATGCTCGAAATTTGTTGCTTATTTATTTATTGTTGTTGTTTCTATTTGCTTTTGTAGCCTGGCTGAACGCCCCAGCTGGGCAATCTTTCAGTGATTCTGTTATAGTTATCCTGTAGATTTGATGAATATGTCCATAAGACAATGCATCTCAGGGTTGTACATGGTGGCATGCATGTACTTTGATCATAAAATTTGCTTTGAACTTTAATAATGTCTTATTTGAGGTATCTCAGTGTTTGATTGGCTGAACAACAAGGCTAGCACTAGATTCATAAATAACTTGATGAGGGAATTCAAGAGAAAATTATTTATCCAGAGGAAGGAACTCATTATCACAAGGTATAGTTGTAATGGCACAATTTTAAGGTGATTGGAAGAAAGTATCAGGAAAGTTGAAGGTTATTTTTACACAGAGTGTTGGGTGCATGAAATGCCCTGCCACGATTGGTGATCATGGTTATGTGCCATGTCTTGGATACGGATGATCATGGTCTTCCATGGTCATGATTGTTCTTGTCAAATTTTTCTACAGAAATGGTTTTCCATTGCTGCCTTCTGAGCCGTGACTTTACAAGCCAGGTGACCCCAGCCATTATGCAGAGATTGTCTGCCTGGCGTCGGAAGTTGTATAACCAGGACTGGCAATTTGCACCAGCTGCCCATACGACCATCCACCACCTGCTCCCATGGCTTCATGTGACCCTGTTCGGTGGGAGGGTGGCGGGGGCTATGCAGGTGCTGCACCTTGCCCAAGGGTGACCTGCAGGCTAGTGGAGGGAAGGAGCATCTTACACCTCCTTTGGTAGAGACATACCTCCCCTTGCCACCCATGGTGGTAGAGGCAAATATATTAAGGACGTATAAGGGACTCTTGGACAGGCACTTGGATGATAGAAAAATGGAGGACGATGGGGGAAAGAAAGGTTAGATTGATCTTAGAGTAGGTTAGAAAATCAGCACAACATTATAAGCTGAAGGACCCGCACTCTACATTCTAGAACAGGGGTGGGCAAACTTTTTGACTTGAGGGCCACAAAGGGTTCTAAAATTTGACAGGGGGGCCGGACCAGGAGCGGATGGACGGAGTGTTTTGGTAATACACCTCATAAGAGAAAATAAACTATCATGGGATATGTAGAAAACATGTGCTTTAATTTCAATTGAAAATGAACAAATGCATTACAATAAAATATCTGTCTTTGCAGTCCCATGGTATTTAGCTATTTATTGAAATGACTTTTAAAACACTGAAAATTAAATGAATAAAATACAGCTTTTTTAAATAGTAACAGTTATTATTTTAAAGCACTGAAAATTCTGTTATCCTTCAAGATATTATCATCATCACTCTCCTCCTGACTGTCTTTATTTCAAAAACGGTAGAAGATGCAGGTCTACTTGTCCTGCTCCTTCTTATTTAATTGTCCCCTGTGCCAAAACTCAACAACGACCCGCACAATGACAGAACAGTGAGAGCGCGCCAGTATGCGGAGCGCGTTATTTGATCTGTAGCGCATTTTTTATTTTGAGAACGTACGTGCACCTGCGCACTACTCATGTCCATCACTTAACAGAAGTGACATGTAACATGTAAGGCTTATTGAAAAAAATATTTTCAACTGCATTTTTTACATAACACAACGAAGAAACTTATTTTTAATTTCAGTGGGAACAGTGTTGTTGGTCTCCCTTTTTAGCCAGCGCATCAAAGTCTGGATTTAGTTTTGTTGTGGCGATTCTCAGGATGGATCTGAGGTGTTGGTCAGTTAACTTGGATCTGTGGCTGGCTTTGTTGATGTTCATGACGCTGAACGCCTGTTCACACAAATAGGTTGAGCCGAACAAACAGTAAAGCGCAAATGTGGAGTAATACGCTGCACCCCAACAAAGGTCAATGTGTAGCGGTGTGCTACATGCAGCGCTAAAATTACGACACAGAGTCGGTAATTGCAGTCGAAGAAAAAAACTTTATTCAAAATCCCCAGCCTCACTTTTAAGCCTCCCTCAACCTGCCCCCCTGTGCAGAGGCTCCAAAGCTCTGTGCTCGCAAATCCCCGCAGGCTATCTCCCTTAGCCGGAACGCTGGCTAATTGTGAGCCGGTTCGGATGTGCCAGGTAAAAGGGTCGCCACAAATGTATATAGAGTGCGTCATCTATTAGGAAAACGCCAGAATTGCGGGGAAAAAACGTTAACAAGGTTTATTAATATAATTTCATCAAGTTCTGCGGGCCGGATTAAAAAGCTTAACGGGCCCGCGGCCCGTAGTTTGCCCATGCCTGTTCTAGAATGTTCTACATTCTATGACTAGCTGAGGTCAGTATCATAGGCTAAAAGGGGAGCTGGTAAACATGCACAAGATGGAATCAGAATTAGAATCAGGTTTGACATCACTGGCATATGTTGTGAAATTTGTTAACTTTGCGCTGGCCATACAATGCAAAACAATGGAAGAAAAGCCCTGTGAATTACAGTAATATGTTTGTGCAAGTAGTGCAAAAATAGAAATGTTAAAATAAAGCAATAAAATAGAACAGAAGCAGACCCTTGGGCCCATCATATCCATGTTGGTCATGAAGTATCCTTCTATACTAACCCCATTCTCCAGTTTCTGGCCCATGGGAGCCTGTTGCAGCTCTGGTGCCTGTCTCAATAATGCGGTAAGTATTGCAGGAGAGAATC
Organism: Hypanus sabinus; assembly: GCF_030144855.1. Taxonomy (NCBI): domain Eukaryota; kingdom Metazoa; phylum Chordata; class Chondrichthyes; order Myliobatiformes; family Dasyatidae; genus Hypanus; species Hypanus sabinus. Next base: position 200,269,210 of record NC_082706.1, read on the forward strand.
ATTTTGGTTTATGTTTTGCATGGTAATTAATGGAGTGAGTCACTCAAGTTTTGTTGTTGTACAGATTGAACTAAGTGAATTCGGTCTTAACTAATCCCCGTACGTTTATACTTAAATGTACTGAGAATATCTGCCAGCCCCTCTGGCAGTGCACTTTGTTGGAGCAGGAGATAACTTGTGCAGATCTTAAATGTTGCTATGGATCGTAATCAATGTCAAAAGTCAAATTAAATTTGTTAAAGTATTGGGCGGTGGGATGGAGATGGGCCTTCACCAAAGGAGGTGCAAGATGCTCCTTCCCACCGCTAGCCTGCAGATCTGCTTTGGGCAGGGTGTCACACCGGCTTAGCCCCCACCACCCCGATCAGGCTAACGTGAAGCCACGGGAGCAGGTGGTGATCGTATGAGCAGCTGATGCATATAACAAGCCCTGGTTATCTGACCACTGATGCCAGGCAGACGATCTCTGAAGAGTGTTGTTAATGGCTGTGGTCACTTGTCTGGTAAAGACACTGCCCAGAAGAAGGCAAGTCACTTGTGTAGAAACATTTGTGTAGAAAAACAGTCAAGGTCATGGAAAGAACATGATCACCCACATCATACGACATGGCACATAAGGAGCAAATGAATGTACACTCATTGGCCATTTTATTTGGTACATCTGCACATATCCAATCAGCCAATCATGGCAGCAACTCAATGCATAGAAGCAGGCAGACGTGGTCAAGAGGTTCAACTGTTGTTCAGGCCAAACATCAGAATAGGGAAGAAATGCAATCTAAGTGACTCTGATCGTGGAATGATTCTTGATGCCAGCTGGTTGATGGTTTTGAGTGGCTCAGAAACTGCTAATCTCCCAGGATTTTCACAAACAACAGTCCCGATATTGTACAGAGAAAGGTGCAAAAAAGAAACAAAAAAATTGAGTGGCAGTTCTGTGGGTGAAAATGCCTTGCTAATGAGAGAGGTCAGAGGAGAATGGTCAGACTGGTTCAAGCTGACAGGAAGGCGACAGTAGCTTAAATAACCACGCGTTACAACAGTGGTGTGTGGAGAAGCATCTCTGAACGCACAACTTATTGAACCTTGAAGTGAGTGGGCTACTGCAGTCAAAGGCCACGAGCATACACTTAGTGTATATGTCACCATATTGTGATTCATTTCCTTGCTGGCATTTACAGGAAAATAAGGAAATGCAATGGAATTTATGAGAACTATACATGGACAAAGACTGACAAATAGCTGCAACACAGACAAAATGCTGAAGGAACTCAGCATCTGTGCAGAAGAATACAGTCGACATGTTGGGCCAAGACCCTTTGACAGAACTTTTCCTCCATAGATGCTGCCTGGCCTGCTGAGATCCTCCAGCATTTTTTTTTGTGTGTGTGTGTTTTCCAGCATCTGCAGATTTTCTCTTGTTACTGACAAATAGCTTTTGTGCGCAAGACAGCAAATATTGCAAATTAAAATCAAATTAACAGTGCTAAGAGCATAAGGTGCAGAGTCCTTGAAAGTGAGTATGAAGGTTGTAGTATGTAAATAGTGCTATATGAGTGTTGAATCATGTGAACAGTTGCTTTAAAGGGGGTTTGTTTATTTCCTACTGATAGCTACCTGCTGTCCAATTGTTTGGAAATCCTGGTAATGTGGCATCTGGTTCTTTTACACTCTCTCCTGACTCACTCGGGCCTGGGTTCCCGTATCCTTTTCAAACTGACCCAGATATACCTTCCCAAACTCACCAAGTTCACTGGGGAATTTATCGTAACTTCTTTAAAAAGAGTGAACTGAAACAAGAAATTCTGAAAATGCTGGAATTCAAGACCAAAACAGACAAACTGCTAGAGGATCTCAGTAGGGCAGGCATCACCTATTAAAACCGCATTTTGGGTATTTATAGGAATAATTTTTAAGAACAATATATAAAGATGGTGATGGGGAGATGTACAAGGGTGAGGTGGATCAGCTGATGGAGTGGTGTCACAAAGGCAATCTTGGATGCAACATTAGTAAGACCAAGGAACTTCTTGTGGACCTCAGAAAGGGGAAGTCAGGAGAACACACGACAATCCTCATTGAAGGGTCAGCGGTGGAAAGGGTGAGTTCCTGGGGTTGAATATCTCAGAGGGTTTACGTCCCTAGTCCAACATATTAATGCAGTCACGGTGAAGGCAGACCGCTGGCTATACTTCATTAAGAGCTTGGGGACATCAGGTGTGTCACCAAAGACAAGATTTTTTTTGCAGATATACTGTGGAGAGCATTTTGACTGGTTGCATCATGGTCTGGCATAGACTCCGATGCACAGGATTGTCAGGGGCCTCCTGGACTCAGCTATCCCCATTACGATCACGACCACTGCCCACCCCCAACCCCACCGTCAAGGGAAGGCAGCGTCCATCATCAAGGACCCTCACATCTAGGACCTACCCTCTTAGTACTACCATTGGGGCAGAGGTACGGGCGCCTGAAGACACACATTCAACATTTTAGGAGTAGCTTCTTCCCATCCGCTGTCAGATTTCTGAACAGTTGACGGACAGTACCTCGCTGTACCTCTTTGAATTATTGTAGCTTATGGTAGTTGTTAGGGGTGCCCTGCCGTGCCATGACAAAACAACAGATTCACGACTAATGTCAGTGGCAGTAATCCTGATTCTGATAGTATTTACTTTATTGAGACACAGCAAGGAGTAGGCCGTTCTGTCCCTTTGAGCCACACTACCCGGTAATCCCTGATTTTAACCCCAGTCACAGAACAACTTACAATTAACCTACCAAGTGGTACATCTTTGGCACATGGGAGGAAAACGGAGCCGCGTACTGATGGGGAGAGCAAACAAACTCCTTGTTGACAGCGGCAGGAATTGAACTAATACTGTAAAGCGTTGCACTAGCTGCGATGCTACTGTGCCACGCCAGTTCTGGCAAAGCTGCTAAATCCTGAGTGCAGCTAATTGGAATTTTACTGCTGGTGCAGTGAGATCAGCGCGGGCTGGAGAGCGCAGTTTCCTGAGTTCGATCCAGCGATAGACCGTTCCCGTGCCGGGTTGATGTCGATCTAGTGACTCCGTACTACCCATGCTGGGTTGATGTCGAGCTCTCAACTCGACCTCGTAAAAAAAACACTACCTCCTCCAGTTTAAATTCCCATGCGGAATATCGTGGATGAGAAAATACCCACTTGTCCCATTTAGCCTGTCTCAATGCGGTGGTCCTTAGGACCCAGTGGATCTCGGGAGCCGGCGGCAGCAGTGTTTCTGTTCCATTAACGGGAAGTGATTGTGATTGAAAATAAAGTGGAAATAATAAAGCGTTTGGAAAGAGGTGAAATGCCATCGGTCATTGGAAAAGTGTTAGGCTACAGTCAGAACAATCAGAACAATTTTAAAGGATAACTGATAAAGTGAAAATAAAGGCGCTGCCCCGATGAAAGCTACAATTATTACTAAGCAACGCAGTGGTTTAATTATTGGAATATATATGTTTCTTAAGTGTTTTATATGCATAGAAAGGTAAAATATATACAATATACTAAGACAAACATTTGACTGACGCTAAATAATACCGGATGTACAAATCCGACTTAAAGACGGACTCAGGAACGGAACTCGTACGTAACCCGGGGACTGCCTGTGTACGGCTCAATACTCATTTCTTTAATAGGCTTTCTTCCTTCTCTTACAGTGGAGTAAAAAATCTGTTGATGTGGTGAGGCTGGATCGAAATATTTAGTTGTGCGATATTATTGGACATGGACAGACAGGGATTAGTTATGACTGAATTCACTTAATTCGGCTAGTATAAATTGTCCTTGTATAATGATGTTGCCACAATTAATCACCACAAGTTATCTCGCATGGCTAAAACTAAATGACTCTTCTAAATCTCTTGTATTAATACTGTTGCGTCGAGCCAGAACATGCCAGTTCAAGCTTTTGGTTTGAACTCTTGACAGGTTTGCCTAATCATGCGATGTCCTTTCTCCTCTATTTCCATGTAATCTAAAAATCTAAACTTCCCTGCATCCTCGTAGAAAAGATTTCCACATGCATTTCCCTTGCTCTGCAGCATTGCAGAATGTTGAAAGGCCTTGATAAAGTGGATGTGGAGAAGATGCCTCCTGTGATGGGGGAGTCTAAGACCAGAGGACACAGCATCAATACAGATAGGCATCCTTTTAAAATGGAGCTGTGGAGGAATCTCGTTAGCCAGAGGGTGGTGAAACTATGGAATTTGTAGCCACAGGTGGCTGTGGACTCCCAAGTCTTTGTGTACATCTAAGGCAAAGGTTGATAGATTCTTGATTGGTCAGGGCATGAAGGGGTAGAGAGAGAAGTCAGGAAATTGGGACTGAGGGGGAAATTTGATCAGTCCTAGAGCAGACTCAGCGGGCTGAATGGCCAATTTATGCTCCTATATCTTGTGATCTTATTACTAGCCTTTGAAGCTAGTTTTAAGATAAAGCTTAAAGATTAACTTTATTTGTCGCATGTTCATTTAAACACTCTGGCATCAAAACAGGAAATGCATCTTTGCTTCAACAACCAAGTAAGTGTTGCTGGGCAGACCACAAATATCACCGTGCTTTCCATAAGACTATAAGATATAAGAGCAGACTCCATTTGGTCCCTCGAGTCTGCTCCTCCATTCCACCATGGCTGATATATTACCTCTTTCAATGCCATTCTCCTGCCTTCTCCCGTAGCCTTTGACATCCTTACTAATGGAGAAACCATCAACCTCTGCTTTAAGTATACCCTTCTGACACAACAGAGCATGCTCACATCTTACCAACCGTAACCCGTACACCTTTGAATTGCAGGAGGGAACCAGAGCACCCTGAGGAAACTCGTGCGGTCATGGGGAGAGCGTACAAGCTCATTACAGACAGTGGCAGGAATCGAACCCCCGTCACTGTTTGTGGGTGCTATAATTGTGTTATACTAATCGCTTCACTACTGCTTTGCCGAGAAATAAAATGCTGGAAACATTCCTGACAACATCATTGGAGAAGTAGTCATCTTTTCATGGCAGTGGTCTTCATTGCAAGTGTAATTTTGTGTAAAAGTTAGAAACATAGAAAATAGGTGCAGGAGTAGGCCATTTGGCCCTTTGAGCCTGCACCGCCATTCAGTATGATCATGGCTGATCATCCAACTCAAAACCCTGTACCTGCTTTCTCTCCATACCCCCGATCCCTTTAGCCACAAGGGCCATATCTAACTTCCTCTTAAATATAGCCAATGAACCGGCCTCAACTGTTTCCTGTGGCAGAGAATTCCTCAGATTCACCACTCTCTGTGTGAAGAAGTTTTTCCTCATCTCAGTCCTAAAAGGCTTCCCCTTTTCTCAGTCCTAAAAGGCTTCCCCTTTATCCTTAAACTGTGATCCTTAAACTGTGACCCCTCATTCTGGTCTTCCTCAACATCGGGAACAATCTTCCTGCATCTAGTCTGCCCAATCCCTTTCGAATTTTATACGTTTCAATAAGATCCCCCCCCTCAATCTTCTAAATTGCAGTGAGTATAAGCCTAGTCGATCCAGTCTTTCTTCATATGAAAGTCCTGCCATCCCAGGAATCAATCTGGTGAACCTTCTCTGTACTCGCTCTATGGCAAGAATGTCTTCCCTCAGATTAGGGGACCAAAACTGCACACAATACTCTAGGTGCAGTCTCACCAAGGCCTTGTACAACTGCAGTAGAACCTCTCTGCTCCTGTACTCAAATCCTTTTGCTATGAATGCCAACATACCATTTGCCTTTTTCACCGCCTGCTGTACCTGCATACCCACCTTCAATGACTGGTGTACAATGATACCCAGGTCTCGTTGCACCTCCCCTTTTCCTTATCGACCACCATTCAGATAATAATCTGTTTCCCTGTTCTTGCAACCAAAGTGGATAACCTCACATTTATCCACATTAAATTGCATCTGCCATGAATTTGCCCACTCACCTAACCTATCCAAGTCACCCTGCATCCTCCTCACAGCTAACACCGCCACCCAGCTTCGTGTCATCCGCAAACTTGGAGATGCTGCATTTAATTCCCTCATCTAAATCATTAATATATATTGTAAACAACTGGGGTCCCAGCACTGAGCCTTGCAGTACCCCACTAGACACTGCAACTATTATAGAACTCGGTCATATTTTATAGTTTTATTGCAACTATATAAAACTCTGTCTAAAGCCTGCACTTGGAATACTGCGTACTGATCTCCCTTCCGATGAAACACTGTCCACAGAGGTTCATCAGATTCATTCTTGGGATGGCTTTGAACTCATTGGAAACCTACTGAATATTGAAAGGCCCAGATAGAATGGATGTGGAGAAGATGGTTCCTGTAGTTGAGGTGAGGTGAGGTCTAGGACCAGAGGGTGCAGCCTCAGGATAGAAGGACGTCCCTTTAGCAGAGGGATGAGGAATTTCTTTAGTCAGAGGGAGGTTCATTGCCACAGATGGCTGTCGAGTCCAGGTCGTTGGATTTATTTGTTGGGCAGCACGGTAACATAGTGGTTAGTGCAACATTTACGGTACCTGCGAATCTGGTTCAGTTCCCCGAACTTTCTGTAAGGAGTTTGTACGTTCTCCCTGGACCACATGGGTTTCCTCCCACAGTCCAAAGATGTACCAGTTGGTAGGTTAACTGGTCATTGTAAATTGTCCGATGATTAGGCGAGGATTAAACTGGGGGAGTGCTGGGCAGTGCGGCTCAAAGTGTCGCTTGGCCCTATTCCGTGGTGTATCTCAGCAAATTATAGGAAGGATGTGGAAGCTCTAGAGAGGGTGCAGAGGGTATTTACCAGAATGTTGCCTGATTAAAGGGCATATTTTATGAGGAAAGGATTAGGCGAGCCAGAGCTGTTCTCTTTGGATTGAAGGAGGATGAAAGGTGATTGTATAAGATGTTAAGATGCACAGATCAAGTGGACAGCCGGTGTCTTTCTCCCAGGGTGAAAATGGATAATGCAGGAGGCCATCATTGTAAGGTGATTGGAGGAATGTATAGAGAGGATGTCTCTTTTAAAATGAGGGGTGGGTGTGTGGAAGGGGTGGTGGTAGACAGGTGGGTGCATATGGCAGATTTAAGAGACTCTTCAATAGGCACATGGATGAAAGAAAACCTAGAGCCATTTGAGAAGGAAGGGTTAGATTGATCCTGGAGTAGGTTGAAAGGTTGGCACAACATCGTGGGCAAAGGGCCTATGCTGAGCTGTACTGTTCTAAATTTTACCATCATCCATCATTGCAGTAGTTTTCAACATTCATAACGGCTGCAGCTGTCACCAATGCCAGTCTTTATTCTGAAAAATTCAATGTGAAGTAACACTGAAACTGTTCCACTCTTTAAGAAAGGAAGAAGACAGCAGAAAGGAATTTGTAGACCAGTTAGCTTGACCTCAGTGGTTGGGAAGATGTTGGAGTTATTAAGGATCAGGTTATGGAGTACTTGGTGACACAGGACAAGAATAGGACAAAATCAGCATGGTTTCCTGAAGGGAAAATCTTGCCTAATGAACCTATTGGAATTCTTTGAGGAGATTACAAGTAGGATAGAGAAAGGGAATGCAGTGGATGTTGTATATTTGGACTTTCAGAAAGCCTTTGACAAGGTGCCACACATGAGGCTGTTTACCAAGTTAAGAGCCCATGGTATTACAGGAAAGTTACTGGCATGGTTAGAGCATTGGCTGTACGGTAGGAGGCAACAAGTAGGAATAAAACGATCTTTTGTTGGGTGGCTGCCAGTGAGTAGTGATGTTCTGTGTTGGACACAGATTCAAAGGTTACTGGGAAAAGGCCAGGGACCAGGACTGAGGAGGGGAAAAAAGATCAGCCATGAATGAATGGTGGAGCAGACTTGATGGGCTAAATGGCCTAATTCTACTCAAGATTCAAGATTTAAGATTCAAAAACTTTATTGTCGTTGTAACCGTACATCAGTTCTGCAGGGCAGAATGAGACAGCGTTTTCCAGGAGCAGTGCAATCATAACACAACAAACACAACACTAAATAATAAACATAACAATAAATAGTAAAACACAACATGTCAGTTAACAACAAGTTATAAGTGTCCAGTGCAAGTTAAAAGTGTCCAAAGCAGAGTCAGGTAGAGCAGATATATAGCAGTCTGACTGCCTGTGGGAGGAAGCTGTTTAGTAGCCTTGTGGTTTTAGTTTTGATGCTCCTGTAACATTTACCTGAAGGCAGAAGAACAAACAGTTCATGGAGAGGGTGTGAAGGGTCTTTAATGATGTACCATGTCTTCTGGAGGCATCGACTTCAGAAGTCTTGGACAGAAGGTAGGGAGACCCCAATAACCTTCTCTGCTCCCCTAACCACCCTCTGCAAGGCTTTTTTGTCGGCAGCACTGCAGCTGGAGTACCAAGTTGTGATGCAAAATGTCAGCACACTCTCAACCACGCCTCTGTAGAATGTAGTTAAGATGTTAGTGGGGAGTGATGCTTGTTTAAGCTTCCTGAGAAAGTTCATTCTCTGCTGAGCTCGTTTCACAATCCCAGTGGTGTTCCTGGGCCGGGTGAGATTGTCCGAGATCTGCACCCCAAGGAACTTGATGTTTTCCACTCTCTCCACTGTGGAGCCGCTGATGCTGAGGGGTGTGTGCTCAGGCTGAGACCGTCTGAAATCGATGATCATCTCCTTGGTTTTGGTGACATTAAGCATTAAGTTGTTGTCACTGCACCAGCTCCTAATGTTTTACGGTCTTATGGAAACCTGTAACAATGCTTAACTAGACATCAGGGTTTGCACAGACCTACATGGAGGTGTGTCACTGAACTCTGAATGTTAAGGTGAAGTGGCAAAAGTTGTCTCTGGGCCTGGCAACCATTGTCAAGAGCATGAGCCAGTTTATATGAATAATTTGTGATTAACTTCCAACTATTCTAGCTCTTAAATTCTTAAGCTATAGAATTTTAACCATCAAGACAATAATTAAGCCAAGGACCTTTTCCCAGGGTGGAAATGGCTAATACCAGGGGGCATCATTTAAAGGTGATTGGAAGAGAGTATGGGGTGGGATGTCAGAGGTAATTTTCTACACAGAGCAGTGAGTGTGCAGAAAACCCTGCCGTGGGCAGTGGTTGAGGCAGATACATGAGGGACATTTAAGAAGCTCGTAGATGAAAGAAAAATGGAGGGCTATGGTAGGAGAGAGGGCTAGATTGAATTTGGAGTGGGTTAAGGGGCTGGCACAGCATCATGGGCCGAAGGGCCTGTACTGTGCTGTCATGTTCTGTGTAAAGCAAATGGATTACTCCAAGTGAGGATAGTTGGTATTTCAAGGCCTACAGAAAGATTTTGTTTTTCTGAAGAGTGCTGTTGTAGATGGGAATGTGAACTCAGTGGCCACTTTATTAGGTACAGCTGAATACCTCATTAAGTTCATGGTACATATACCATACACAACCTTGAGCTCCATCTTCTTGCAGGCAGCCACAAAACAAAGAAACACAATAGAATTTAAAAAAACCCACTTTACAATCAGCGACAAATATCCAGTGTGTGCAAACAGAACAAACCACGCAAACAATTTTTAAAAAAAGTAAACAAGTAACTCACAAAACATGAACTGCAGAGACACAAAGTGAATCCGCAGCTTCCGAGCCTGTTAAGTGCTGAGACGGGTAAAGCCTAACGGAGAATTGAGCTGAACACCGTTTTGTCAGTCTCGATGCCTTAATCTTTTTAATCTGGTTCGAAGCTTAAATCGGCTAGACATCAGTTCATTTCTTGCTCTCAGGCCTGGGCTCCATCACTTCAATATGGCCTGGTCCGCTCCAAAAATGGCTGATTCAGCTGTACCTGCATTCTCGATGGTCTAGTTAGCCGGTACCTCAAAAACGACACGTTGTACAGACAGTTCAAAAGCACAACTCCCAAAGGGAAATCAGAGGCCGCGGACTGCAGTGATTGTAGTCCAGTAGAAGTATATTTAGTAGGATAGCTAAAAAGGTTTGTTAGCTGCTTTCAAAATGTCGCCGTGTCACACCAGTGCTGTCTTGCAGGTATCTCATCAGCCAATCATGTGGCAGCAATTCAATGAATAAAAGCATGCAGACGTTGTTAAGAGGTTCAGTTGTTGTTGAGACCAAACATCAGAATGGGAGAGAAATGTGATAAAAGTGACTTTGATCCTGGAATGATTGTTGTTCCAGGCGGGGTGGTTTGAGTACCTCAAAAACTGCTGACCTCCTGGCTTTTTGTGCACAACCATCTTTAGAGATTATAGAAAATAGTGCGGAAAGCAAAAAAAAACATCCAGTGAGCAGTAGATCTAGGGGTGAAAACACATTGTTGATGAAGAGAAGAATAGCTAGGATGGTTCAAGCTGACGAGAAGGTGGCAGTAACTCAAATAACTGCGCATTACAACAGCAGTGTGCAAGAAGAGCATTTCTGAATGCACAGCCCGTCTAGCCTTGAAGTGGACGGGCTGCGGCAGTGGAAGACCACACCGGGTTTCCCCTCCCGTACACAATAAACTGGCCACTGAGTGTATACAACAGAAAAGCTTTTGCAAGCTACTTGGCTAGGTGTAACTTAATAAAGCTTTTCACGTGGTTATCTGCATTTATAAAGGTTGAGGTAGTCAGAGTTTAATTGAGCAAATACGAACAAGAAGTGATCACCAGTGATGCATTCAGGAGGATGAATTGCACAAATGTCTTGGCCTGCAACCAAGATTTAAAGAAATGTTACCAAGCAAAAGTAACCATGTTTGGAGGCTTGCATGTCTCAATGATCCAGAGAACTACATCGGCTGGAGTCAGGGCTTTATGCTTGGGCTGTTGGTAGGGTCACCTATGCCAAACAGGTCAAAGGGTAGAGGCCAGGCTAAGAGAGGCCCACCGGTCCCCCAGGTTCGGGGGTTCAGATCATGGCTAACAACCCTGAGGAGAAAACACAATCGTTGTGAAAACAGTGATGAAGAATCCTTCTACCTCTGAGTGCGACGGTATTCCTGAGACTCCACCTGGGACTTGTGCGCCTGACCAGAGTGAAGACGGGGAGGAAGCCCTGAACGCCGTCAGAGCTGAATGGCCTGCTTTGCCGCCGTAAATGCCAGTGGTGGAATGGGCAGTAAGTGAGTAAGGAAGATGTGTTGCAAATGCTGATCGAGATGTTGTGGTCTCTGCCTGGATTACTATGGTTTCTAGAGCGGGGTTGGCAGTCCGATTTACGGCTCACGCTGTAAAGCAGTGAGCTAACTGCCACGTTAGCATGCCACCTCTGTGCCAGGAAGCTGCTGGATAGTTGGTGTGGTCACGTTAGACTTTTCATGAATTTAGGATTAAGGCACAGTGAAATCATCTTGTACTGGGAGATGCTGTGTGCCAGAACACAAGGGTAGACTATTTTCTAAATGCAGAGGAAATGCAGAAATCCAAAGGAGTCCTTGTGCAGGATTCCCTAAAGATTAATTTGCTGGTCGAGTCAGTGGTGAGGAAGGCAAATGTCATTTCAGCGTTCGTTTTGAAGAGGTCTGGAATACAACAGCAAGGATGTAATGTTGGAAGCTTTCTAAAGCACTGGTGAGGCCTTGCTCGGAGCAGTTCTGAGCCCTTTATGTAAGAAAGGAGGTGCTGACATTGGAGAGGGTTCAAAGGAGGTTCACGAAAATGATTCCGTTATTGAAAGGCTTATCATATGAGGAGCGTTTGATGTCTCTGGGCCTCTACTCACTTGAATTCAGAAGGGTCTGATTGAAATTTATCAAATGGTGAAAAGCCATGATAAGAGTGGATGTGGGGAGGATTTTTCCTATGGTGGGGAAGTTTAAGACCAGTGGTCACAGCCTCAGAATAGAGGGAGGCATTTGGAATGGAGGTGAGAGGGAATTTCTTTAGTTGGAGAGTGGTGAAACTGTGACATTCATTGCGGTAGGCAGCTTTGGAAACCAAGTCAATGGGTATATTTAAGGCAGAGGTTGATAGATTCTCAATTTGTCAGGCATGTAGGGATTCGGGGAGAAGGCAGAAGATTGGGGCTGAGAGGGAAATGGGTCAGTCATGATAAAATGGTGGAATAAACTCGATGGGCCAAATGGCCTAATTCTGCTCCTATATCTTATGGTCTTAAGGTCTTTAAAAAATTGTCTTTTCTCCACATACTCATCTGCCCCTTCACTTCCCCACTACTCTGCATCCCTGAGAGTAAGTGCTTGTGAGCATCTGTCTGATAGTTTCTTGTACAGTTCATTTGCTTTGTGACAACCTCAGAACTTTTCACAATCTGAGTTCACGTTCAGTTTATTGTTCACCTGTACACGTGTATACCGCAAAGGGAAGCAATGGTCCTCTATGTTGCACAGCACAGTACACATAAATCACACACACAGCACAGAAAATAATATTATCGCAAGATAACTTAAATAATGTTATGTTTAAGAAGTAAGCAGTGTAATGCTACTGGCACCTGATAAGGGACGAGACCTGCTGGTGGCAGAGTTCAGTGGTCTTGAGGCCAGGGGAAGAAGCTGTTTCCCATTCAAACAATTCTTGTCCTAATGCAACAGTACCTCCGACATGATCGTAGGGGATCAAAGAAGTTGTTGGATGGATGGGAGGGACCATTGACAAATTATTAAGATCAATAAGTCTTGGTCTGAGAACAAATGCAGACTAGCATGAAATACTTAAAATAAATTTATTATTGAAGTACATTTACGTCACCTTATACTACCATGAGATTCATTTTCTTGCAGTCTTTTACAGGAAGATAAAGAAATAGTTTATGGAAAAAGAACAAAACATATCATAGGGTGGCAGTGTGGTGATATGTCTCTACCAAAGGAGGGGTAAGGTGCTTCTTCCCTCTGCTAGCCCGCAGGTCACCCTTAGACAAGGTGGAGCACATGCTTAGACCCCTGATTACGGTCACGTGAAGCCATGGAAGCAGGTGGAGGATGGTTGTATGAGTAGATGGAGCATATCACAAGTCCTGGTTATGTGACCACTGACGCCAGGCAATCTCTGAAGTGTATTGATAACGGTTGGGGTCGCCCGTCTTGTAAAGACATTGCTCAGAAGTAGGCAATGGCAAACCACCTCTGCAGAAAAAATTGCCAATAACAATGGTGGTCGTGGATCGAGACAGATGGCAGATGGTTGATTGCCCACGTCATATGACACGGCACATAATGATGATGATGGTACATAACAGGTATCCAGTGTGCAAAAGAGGACAATCGTGTCAATAATAAGTAAATAAATTATATTGAGGACATGAGTTATTGAGTCCCAGAAGTGAGTCTGCAGGTTGTGGAATCAGTTCAGTGTTGATGTGAATGGAGTTATCTACGCTGGATCAGGAGCCTGATGGTTGAGGAGTAATAATTGTACCAGCCATTTACTCCCGAGAAGTGGAAGCAGCTTCACTTGTTGCTTTCAAAGGTAAATGGAATGACTGGCTCCTTAACTGAGAAAGTATTTCACAGCTGTAGGAAAGGAATTTGGAATTGAGGGGATTGTTCTCGCTGAAAGCTGGTGTTGGCTTGTTTGCTTTCGCTCATTTTTGATTATCAAAGTTCAAATTAAATTTTATTATCAGAGGACATGTATGTCACCACATACAACCCTGTGATTCATCTTTATGTGGGCATTCTCAGCAATTCTATAGAGTAGTAACTATAACAGAATCAATGAAAGATCAACCAGAGTTCAGGAACCTGGTGATTGTGGGGTAGTAAATGTTCTTGAACCTGGTGGAGCGAGTCCTGAGGCTTCTGTACCTTCTACTGAAGGCCGCCAGCAGTGAGAAAAGAGCATGGCCTGGGTGATGGGGTCTCTGGAGGCTGCTCTCTTACAACAGCATTTCATGTTGATGCACAGTGTATCACCATATTCGTTAATGTAGTGCCTGTAGACAAGTTTTAATTGAGTTATCATCTTTCAAAACATTCATGCCTTCTCACTTTTCAAAATCCTTTCTGATAACTTTCAGAAAACTGACGAGTCCAAGGAAAGAGTCAATGGCGACGCCCCCCGTCCCTGGTTCAGGGATGCCTGGAGCATTTTCTGCAACTCAGAGCCAGGCAGGACGTGAGGTTAATACAGCTTCTCTCTGTCGAATCGGCCAAGAGACGGTACAAGACATTGTTTCGAGAACGATGGAAATCTTCCAGCTTCTTCGAAATATGCAGGTCAGTGACTGAGTCGCCTTTATATGGATCACATTATTGATCGTAGGTGCTGTGACCGTCAGCGTCGCGGAGCATGTGCAAAATGTTCTTTAAAGGTTAGCTTTATTTGTCAAATGTACATTGAAGCATACCGTGAAATGCGTTGTTTGCGACAATGACCGTCACCGCCCAAGGTGTGCTGGGACAGCCCACAATTGTCGCCAAGCTTCCGGCATCAACCTCGCATGCCACGACTACCTAAACCTGACCTGATCATCTTTGGAATATGGGAGGACACCGGCGCACCCGATGGAAACCCACACAGTCATGGGGAGTACATACAAACTCCTTACAAACAGTGGCGGGAACTTAACCACAATCTTCTGGTTGCTGGCGCTATAAACCACTACTACACCATCATGCCACCCTGCTAAAATGGCCAAAAGCATGATTCATCACTCAATCAGTGGCATTTTTTAGTTTTTTTTTGTAAGCTAAATCAAATTTGATACAAAAACTAAAGAATGGAAACAGTGATTACCATCTTTTACAAGACTCGTGCGTTTTTCTGTTTTATTATTGCTGTTACACATTTGGTAATAAAAATGGGATTTTGCAGTGCACTGAAGAAAGATCTTGGCCTGAAACATCAACTATTTATTCCTGTCCACAAATGCTACCCAACTTGCCGAGTTCCTCCAGCATTTTGTGTGTGTTACGGGTTCCCAACCCAGAGTCCATGACCCCTTGTGTTAATAGTAGGGATTCATGGCATAAAAAAGGTTGGGAACCCCTAGTCTAGATTTTCAGCATCTGCAGAATCCCCTGTGTTTGGGAATTTATGTTCTGTGGCAAATGAAGCTTGCTACTTCTAGTGTTTAAGGCAGCAATGGTCTTTCATCCCTGGTGGTGTTCAGGGCTTGCTTCATCATGTCAGAAGCTTCCTTTTGTCAGTCATGCAAGTCCCAGGTAGAGACTTAGGAATACCGTTGCACTCAGTTGTAGAAGGATTCTTCATTGCTTTTTCCGTAATGGTTCAGTCTTACCAGTCAGAACATGTGAATCTATAAATCAAACTCATGAAATGATTTTTGTTTTTAATTTGCACACACAGTTATTGATGAGTTTATAATTGGGTAACAGTGGATAAAAGTGAATTGATTGTGGAATGATTGATTTGTCCTAGCTACTGTAGCTGTAATATAGCTCAAGTCAAGTTCATTGTCATTTCATTATATACATTCATATTGTCAAATGAGACGACGTTTCTCTGGACTGGGGCGTAAAGTAGTACGCATAACACACATGTCACACACAATAGCTTAGGAAAGTAAGGATAAAATCTACAGATGAATAACACATAAGTAAACAAATTAAAGTGCATAAATTAGATTTTGTAAGGTACCGAACAGATTAACCAGTGACACTTCGAATGCAATGTACTAAGGAGTTCAGAAGCCTAATGGCCTGGGGGAAGAAACTGTTTCCTATCCTGACCGTTCTTGTCTTTATGCATCGGAGTCTCCTGCCTGATGGTGGAAAGTCAAAGAGAAGGCTGGATGGATGGGTGGGATCTTTAATAATATAAAAGGCCCTACAGTTCATGCTATGCTTCTGTTGCTGAGACAGTTCCACACTTCCTCTAGGTTTCTTTTAGATACGTTCATTTGAAGTAGAAGAGTTGATGACAGAATAACAGCAGAATTGTGATGCCCATTCTCATTTGCAATCATAAATCAGACTCTTGAAGATATAGTTTTAATATATCCTAATTACAAAGTCTTTATGATTTTTGCCTCCATTGAAATGAGTAGTTTTTGGGATCTGAAGAAATTATTAAGGTTATGAAAGCGCCCAAGATGATCATTGGCAGAAGATAATGTAGACTGGTAAGAAAATCTGTAACAGGGCTTTGGCTTGGGATTAGTACCACAAGAATGATACAGATTCAATTATTTATCACATGTACTGGACGTTAAAACTGGACTGGATGTGCTGTTTGCATTAACAACCAGCATATCCCAAGGCTAGTAAGTGTTGCCATGCATTCAAAGTTCAAATACATTTATTATCAAAGTAGATATAAATTATAGGCAGCCATAAAGTGAGAAACCCGAAAGAACCCAGTTTTAAAAAAGGCCAACACCCAATGCGTAAGGGGGGGGGGGCGCGGGGAGAAATCTCAAATCATGAGAACAACAAAAGCAAGCAACAACATTCTGAACCAAATTGAGTCCACAGACTCGAAGCAGCTGGAGTAGGCCCACAGCCTCTTCTCAATTCACCACTCGGTGGGGCAGTCGCCGTGAAGCTTGCAGATATGGAGCTTGGAGCAGGCAGAGCAGTCTCAGCCTCAGCGCCGCCGAGAGGGGAGCAGATGTGGCAGAGGAACGACCCAAACCTCGCCTCCGATCCCAACGCACATCCTTCTCAGTCCATCTGGAACTTCCCCCGCACTAGAACCCAGGCCCTGTTGAATCAATACCCTGCCACCACACTCTCTGGCCTCTGCTCGACCTTTCCAGATTGGCTTTGATCCAGCCTCGCTCCTGGTTAAGGTAAATGTCCTCTGAAACTCCTCCACTCTGACTCCTCTCCGATTTGCTCGGTCCAACTTTGATACCGTCTCGAACAGGCCTCAACCTCACTCCAACTACTTCCAGTGCCTTCTTCACACACCCACATTACTTGGCAGAGCAACACAGAATAGAGCAAACAACAATAAAGAAACAAGCCCTGTTCCTCCCACTCACCCCGACTTCTGGGTTTCCAATTGGCCTTTGGGTTTCAGTTTCCAGCACCAGACCCCAGACTCGCTGTTGACAGGGCCCTGAACGCCAGGCTTGAATTCTGTGCTCACCGACTCACTGGCCCTTGTGCCTCCATCTCACGTGGACATCTGACCTGGAATATACATCTCCAGCAGGTCTCTGAACTGGAATTCCATATCAGTGTGTAGTTGTTTCAAATGATCAGGCCATACAATCAGATTGTCATTTTACCATTCTACTTTAAGGGTGGTCAGTGAAGGGAATTGTATAAACTCGGAATGTCCAATATTGCTGCTGAAAACTTTGTTTTCCAAGGAAAGTGGTAATAGCATCCTTGCATGATATGAGATTGCAGTTTTTTACCTTGTAACTATTTTTTAATAAATAGTTTTACTAGGATGTTACCTGGGTTTCAGCACTTAAGTTACAGAGAAAGGTTGAACAAGTTAGGTCTCTATTCATTGGAGCATAGAAGGTTGAGGGGGGGATTTGATCGAGGTATTTAAAATTTTGAGAGAGATAGATAGAGTTGACGTGAATAGGCTGTTTCCATTGAGAGTAGGGGAGATTCAAACGAGAGGACATGATTGAGAGTTAGGGGGCAGAAGTTTAAGGGAAACACGAGGGGGTATTTCTTTACTCAGAGAGTGGTAGCTGTGTGGAATGAGCTTCCTGTAGAAGTAGTAGAGGCCAGTTCAGTTGTGTCATTTAAGGTAAAATTGGATAGGTATTTGGACAGGAAAGGAGTGGAGGGTTATGGGCTGAGTGCGGGTAGGTGGGACTAGGTGAGATTAAGAGTTCAGCACGGACTAGGAGGGCCGAGATGGCCTGTTTCCGTGCTGTGATTGTTATATGGTTAGATATATCTGACAGATCTTTCAAATATATCTTGAGAGGTCAAATGCATCAGACCAGGTAGCGGCAATATGTTCTCCATTGTTTATCACTTAGAAATGCTACAATACTGTCAAAAATAGCAAATTGAATTTCCTTTCAAAATATGATGAGTATCAGGGATTTAATGGAAATTGTAGTGGTAGATAGTGATACAGAGGGAGAGGAGACCATCAGAGAAAGGGAAGGAGGAGGGGAACCAGGAGGAGGTGAGAGGTAGGTGAGAAGAGGTAAGGAGGCCAGAGTGGGGAATAGAAGAGGAGGGGAGGGGAGGGGAAGAGGTAATTTTTTTTTAAAAGGAAGAAGAAATTGATGCTCAAGCCATCAGGTTGGAGGCTACCCAGATGGAATATAAGGTGTTGCTCCTCCACCCTGATGGTGGCATCTTGGCACAGGAGGAGGCCACGGACTGGCTTGTCAGAATGGGAACGGGAATTAAAAAGTTTGGCCACTGGAAAGTTCCGCTTTTGCTGGAGTTGCGTGACGAAGCAGTCCCCCAATCTATACAGTAAATGACAAAACAACGTGAAACCCTGCGCTGATCCTTGAGGCACATTGCTGGTCATAACCCTCCATCTCCATCCTCTAACTCCTTCCACAAAACCAATTTTGTTCCCAATTGCCTCGATCACCCTGGATCCTATGTGATCTCATCTTTTGTCGTGCAGAGCCAATCAAAAGCCCTGATCTTGTGCTCATGCACTGTTTTTTTTATTCTTCATTTAAATGTGCAAATTTATAAACCGTCCTCTTTTATGCCAAGCTATGGACAGTTTTATCTCCAAATTAATTTTATAAGAACATTTTATACGGTACAGTCCTATAGCTGACAGGGGATTGCGGGGACTGAGTGAGGTACAAAAGTGAGGCAGGGTAGCTTAGTGGTTAGCACAACGCTTTACAGAGCTGGTGACCCGGGTTCAAATCCCGCCACTGCGTGCAAGGAATTTGTACGTTTCCCCCCCCCCCCCCCCCACGTGTTTTTTTTCTCAGGTGCTCCGGTGTCCTCCCACACTGATAGGGTAGCGATAGGTTAATTGGTCAGTGTAAATTGACTTG
This sequence comes from Hypanus sabinus, assembly GCF_030144855.1. NCBI lineage: Eukaryota > Metazoa > Chordata > Chondrichthyes > Myliobatiformes > Dasyatidae > Hypanus > Hypanus sabinus. The sequence continues at coordinate 200,288,088 of NC_082706.1, forward strand.
TGAGTAGGCAAAGGTTAAAATGGGGTTGCTAGGCAACACGGCTTAATAGGCAGGAAGGGTCTATTCCACGCTGTATCTCAATAAATAAATAAATAAATAAATATTATATAGACAATAGGTGCAGAAGTAGACCATTCGGCCCCTCGAGTCTGCACCGCCATTCTGAGATCATGGCTGATCATTCACTATCAATACCCAGTCCCTGCTTTGTCCCCATATCCCTTGATTCCCAATATAGACAATTCTTTAACACGAGAAGCCTGCAGCTGCTGGAAATCCAAAGCAACACCCACGAAATGCTGGAGGAGCTCAGCAGGTCAGGCAGCATCTATGGAAATGAATAAAACCAGTCAACGTTCTGGGCCGAGACCCTTCATCAGGACTGCATAAGATAATTCTTGTGTAGTTTTAGTTCTAGACACTAGAGTGTGTTAAACAACAGCTTAAAATGTGCAGCATTTGCAAGGAATTGCTGGTAGTTCTCAGCCGATGTGTCAAGGCCCCGTGGATCTTGTTGATAATCCCCAGCACGTTTGCAGTGCAATCTACACTCTGATTCTTCATGAGATTTGATTTGAAATAGGTTCCTTAAGCTCAGTAATTTGATTGAGGATTGTGTGGGCTCTGGGAAGAAGGAAAATTGGATTTCTTTAAAATTTATTTCTAGTTTGTTTTAAATCACAAGTTCTTACATGTTTCACCTTTCAAATGTAATTGTCATTTTTATATATGTTAAATATATGTGAATATCGGATTCATTCTGTAAAACTTGGATGTGATTAAAAATAGAAAATTTGGGGCAGTGCTTGCAAAGGCTTTAAAGATTAGTTTTATTTGTCACATGTACATCAAAACATACAGTAAAAAGCATCATTTGCGTCAATGACCAATACAGCCCAGAGATGTGCAAGTGTCGCCTCGTCATTCCTACACTGCCAACATAGTGTGCGCACAACTTATTAACCCTTAATAACCTGTGCCTGTTTTGGACTGTGGGAGGAAACCAGAGCACCCAGAGGAATCCCAGGCTGTCAGAGGAAGAATGTACCAACTACAATCCATATCAACATATTCACTCCCCCTGGGAAGGATTCATGTTTTATTGTTTTACATTAAATCACAGCGGATTTAGTCTGGCTTTTTTGACACTGATCAACGGAAAAGACTCTTGTGTCAAAGTAAAAATAAATCTCTACAAATTGGTCTAAAGTTATTATAATTATGAAACACAAAATAATTGATTGCATAATTACTCACCCCCCCCCCCACTTCCAAGTCATTATCTAGTAGAACCACCTTTGGCAGCAATTACAGTCTTGAGTCTGTGTGGATAGGTCTCCATCAGCTTTGCACATCTGGACACTGTGATTTTTCCCCATTCTCCTTTACAAAACTGCTCAAGCACTGTCAGATCGCATGGGGATTGAGTGAACAGCCCCTTTCAAGTCCACCTACGAGTTGACTTTGACTTGGCCGCTGTTGTTTTTAAGCCACCCCGTGTAGCTTTGGCTTTATACTTGGGGTCCATAAGACAAAGGAGCAGAAGTCAGCCATTTGGCCCATTGGGTTTGCTCCGCCATTTGACCATGAGCTGATCCAATCTCCCCTTTAGACCCATTCCCCCACCTTTGATGTCCTGGCTACTCAGATACCTACCAATCTCTGCCTTAAATATACCCAATGACTTGGCCTCCACTGCTGCCCGTGGCAACAAATACCATAGATTCACCACCCTCGGGCTAAAAAATATTTTTTTTGCGCCCTGCAATCCTCAAGTCATGTCCTCTCGTACTAGACTCCCCGACCATGGGAAACAACTTTGCTACATCCACTTTGTCCATGCCTTTCAACATTCGAAATGCTTCGATGAGGTCCCACCTCATTCTTCTAAGCTCCAAGGAGTACAGTCCAAGAGTGGTAAAATGTTCCTCATATGTTAACCCTTTCATTCCCGGAATCATTCTAGTGAACCTTCTCTGAACCCTCTCCAATGTCAGCACATCCTTTCTTAGATAAGGAGCCCAAAATTGCTCACAATACTCCAAGTGAGATCTTGCTAGTGCCTTATAGAGCCTCAACATCACATTCCTGCTCCTATACTCTATTCCTCTAGAAATGAATGCCAATATTGCATTCGCTGCCTTCACCACCGATTCAACCTGGAGGTTAACCTTAGGGTATCCTGCATGAGGACTCCCACACCCAGTTGCCTCTCAGAGCTTTGAATTCTCTCCCCAGTTAAATAATAGTCTGCCCATTTATTTCTTCTACCAAAAGTCATTGTCTTGCTGGAAAATAAATCTTCTCCCAAGTCCCAGTTTTCTTGCAGACTGCATCAGGTTTTCCTCCAGGATTTCCCTGTATTTTTCTGCAATCATTTTATCCTCTACCTTCACAAGCCTGCCAGGGCCTCCTGTGGTGAAGTACCCCCTCAGCATGATGCAGCCACCACCATTTAATCTGATGGCGAGAAAGTGTGGCGGCTCATTTCCTAGCGTATGCGAACCGACTCACAATTAGATAGCCTACGGGGGTTTGCGAGCACAGAGCTTTGGAGCCTCTTCGCCATGGGGGGCAGGTCGAGAGAGGCTTAAAAGTGAGGCTGAAGTTTTCGAATAAAGTTTTTCCTTCGACTGCAGTTACCGACTCCGTGTCGTAATTTTAGCGCTGTTTGTAGCACACCGCTACAATTGGTGACCCCGACGGTCCAAACGATTTTTGGACCAGAAATGACCGACGCCGCCTCTGTTCATGCGGTTTCGTTGAAACTGCCGGGTTTCTGGACACAGCGCCCGGACCTATGGTTCCAGCAAGCCGAAGCCCAATTCCACGTTCGCCGGATCACCTCAGAAGACACCCGCTACTACTACGTGGTGGGCTCCCTCGACCAGGACACAGCTGCCCAGGTCGCGGAGTTCGTACAGTCGCCCCCGGCAGACGGCAAGTACACGGAATTCAAAGCTCTGCTCCTCAGGACTTCCGGACTCTCACGGCGCGAGCGGGCTGCCCGTTTACTGCACCTGGATGGCTTGGGCGACAGACCTCCATCGGCTTTAATGAATGAGATGTTGTCTCTGGCCGAGGGACACACAGGCCTCATGTTTGAGCAGGCATTCCTGGAGCAGCTGCCCGAGGACATACGCCTGCTGCTGTCCGACGCGGATTTCAGTGACCCCCGGAAGGTGGCAGCCCGGGCGGACTTGCTGTGGAACGCCAAAAAGGTGAGCGGGGCGTCCATCGCACAGATCTCCCAGCCACGCTCCCGGCAGCAAACCAGTCCAGGCCCGGCCGCAGAGCCCACTAACCCCCGGCCCAATGACCACTGGTGCTTCTACCACCAGCGGTGGGGCGCAGAAGCCCGCCGTTGCCGCCCGCCCTGCAAGTTCCCGGGAAACGCCAGGGCCAGCCGCCGCTGATGGCTACGGCGGCTGGCCATCGGGATAGCCTCCTGTATGTGTGGGATAGCAGGTCGGGACGCCGCTTTCTGGTCGATACTGGGGCTGAGGTCAGCGTTTTACCTCCGACAAGTTACGACACTCGCAGCAGGGCACCGGGTCCCCCCCTGAGGGCCGTGAATGGCAGCACAGTAAGGACCTATGGCACCCGTCAGGTGCAGCTACAGTTCGGCCCCAGCCAGTTCACGTGGGACTTCACACTGGCCGCCGTAGCCCAACCGCTTCTGGGTGCGGATTTTTTGCGAGCTCACAGCCTGCTGGTTGACCTGCCCAGGAAGAGACTGGTACACGCCGAGACCTTTCAGACGTTCTCCCTGGGCGCGGCCCAGTTGCCAGCCCCTCACCTCGGCTCCATCGGCCGAGTTGGTATACGGCGCGCCCCTGGCCGTCCCCGGGGAGTTCCTACCAGCCCCGAGGGGGCAAGAGGAAGAACCCGCTGCAGTCCTGGGCAGACTTCGCGAGAAGCTCGGTAACCTGGCCCCCATACCCACTTCACAGCATGGGCGGCACCCGACCTGCGTACCCAAAGACCTACGGAACTGTAAGTTTGTGTTTGTACGAAGGGGCGGGCATCGGCCACCGCTGCAGCGGCCATACGAGGGGCCGTTTACGGTGCTCCGGAACAACGGGTCCACGTTCGTGCTGGACGTTGGGGGGAAGGAGGAGGTTTTCACGGTGGACCGCCTCAAGCCGGCCCATGTGGACCTGGCGCAACCGGCCGAGTTTCCGGCGCCTCGGCGCAGAGGCCGACCTCCCAAGCAGGTTCTGGCCCAGGCTGTGGACATTGGGGGGTGTATCGCCGGTTCTGGGGGGGGGTTATGTGGCGGCTCATTTCCTAGCGTATGCGAACCGACTCACAATTAGATAGCCTACGGGGGTTTGCGAGCACAGAGCTTTGGAGCCTCTTCGCCATGGGGGGCCGGTTGACAGAGGCTTAAAAGTGAGGCTGAAGTTTTCGAATAAAGTTTTTCCTTCGACTGCAGTTACCGACTCCGTGTCGTAATTTTAGCGCTGTTTGTAGCACACCGCTACAAAAGCTCAATTTTGGTTTCATCTGACCAGAGAACCTTCGTCCAGCTGACTTCAGAGTCTGCCACATGCCTCCTGGCAAAATCCAGCTAAGATTTCAGTAGTTTTTTTTCCCAACAGTAGCTTTCTCTTCTTTATCACTCTCCCATAAAGCTGTGACTGATTAAACACCCATATGCGCAGTCTCTCCCTTATGCTACTGAAGCTTGTAACCTCATAAGATATGGGAGCAGAATTAGGGCATTCAACTCATCGAGTCTGCTCCACCATTCCATCATGGCTGATCTCAGATCTCACTCAACCTCATACACCTGCCTTTTTGCCATATCCTTTGATGCCCTGACCGATCGGAAAGTGATCAACTTCCGCCTTAAATATACCCATGGACTTGGCCTCCGCTGCAGTCTGTGGCGGAGCATTCCACAGGTTCACTACTCTCTGGCCAAAGAAATTCCTCCTTACCTCTGTTCTTACCTTTAATTTTGAGGCTGTGCCCCCTAGCTCTGGAATTGCATTGAATTGACTTTATTTCTTCCATCCTTCACATACATGAGGAGTAAAAATCTTTATGTTGCATCTCCGTCTAAACGTGCAATGTGCAATCATTGTAATTTATAATAAATAGAACAGTCAGTGTAATATGGAGTACACTCAAATCAGTGTGAGTTCATCAGTCTGATGGCTTGGTGGAAGAAGCTGTCCCAGAGCCTGTTGTTCCTGGCTTTTATGCTGCGGTACCGTTTCCTGGATGGTAGCAGCTGGAATAGATTGTGGTTGGGGTGACTCGTGTTTCCAATGATCCTACGGGCCCTTTTTACACACCTGTCCTTGTAAATGTCCTGAATCATGGGAAGTTCACAACTAAAGATGCACCACTCTCTGCAGAGTCCTGCAATTGAGGGAGGTACAGTTCCCGTACCAGGCAGTGATGCAGCCAGTCAGGATGCTCTCAGTTGTGCCCTGTAGAAAGTTCTTAGGATCTGGGGACCCATAACAAACTTCCTCAACAGTCTGAGGAGAAAGAGTCGCTGTTGTGCCTTTTTCACCGCACAGCTGGTGTGTACAGACCACGTGAAGTCTGATATCCCCACCATAGGGAACATTCTCTCCTGCAGAGTTGTCAGAGGTTTCCTGGGGGCCTCTCTCACTAAACGCTTGCACGGTCACTCAGTTTTTGAGGACGGCCTGCTCTAGGCAGATTTACAACTGTGCCATATTCTTTCTATTTCTCAATGATTGACTTAATTGTACTCCAAGGGATATTCAGTGACTTGGAAATTTTCTTGCATCCACCTCCTGAGTTGTGCTGTTTGCAGAGTTGCTTGGAGTGTTCTTTTGTCTTCATGGTGTATTGACTCACCAGCAATTGGACCTTTATAGGTACAAATGTATGTTTACTACAGTCAATTGAAACACCTACATACAGGTCTCCAAAAACTAAATATGTGACTTCTAAAACTGATTAACTGCACCAGTGATAGAAACATAGAAAACCTACAGAGCAATACAGGCCCTTCGGCCCACAAAGTTGTGCTGAACATGTCCCTACCTTAGAAATTACTAGGCTTACCTATAGCCCTCTATTTTTCTAAGCTCCCTGTACCTATCCAAAGGTCTCTTGAAAGACCCTATCGTATCCGCCTCCACAACCGTTGCCGGCAGCCCATTGCACACACTCACCACTCTCTGAGTTTTTAAAAAAAAAACTTACCCCTGACATCTCCTCTGTACCTACTTCCCAGCACCTTAAACCTGTGTCCTTTTGTGGCAACCATTTCAGCCCTGGGAAAAAGCCTCTGACTCCACACGATCAATGCCTCTTATCATCTTATACACCTCTATCAGGTCACCTCTCATCCTCTGTCTCTCCAAGGAGAAAAGGCCGAGTTCACTCAACCTGTTTTCATAAGGCATTCTCCCCAATCCAGGCAACATCCTTGTAAATCTCCTCTGATGATTTGGTGTGTCTTAACAGGGCTGAATGCTTATGCCATCAATTATTTTGTGTTTTATATTTATAATTAATTTGGATCACTTTGTAGAGATCTGTTTTCAGTTTGACGTGAAAGAGTTTTTTTTCTGTTGATCTGTGTCACAATTAAATCCACTGGGATTCAATGTTGTAGAACAATAAAACATGAAAACTTCTAAGGGAGGTAAATACTTTTTATGGGCACTGTACTTACAGACATCAGCTGGAATTGAGCCTCGGTAAGAGTTCTGAATCAAAATCACAAGTTAAAATATCAAATACATTATCATATTGGGTGACCTCTCTTGGGCCCAGCACATGGATGTAATCACAAGAAAGGTGCCACAGTGTCTTGTCTTTACTTAGGAATTTAAGGAGGTTTGGCTTGTAAATGAACACTCCAGTGCAGTATTGCACAGTTAGAAGTAACCTTGTGGTCTGGCATGGCAATTTAAATGGTTGGGAGAGTAAGAACCTGCAGAGCAGTGGACTACGTCCAGTACATCATGGTCGTATCTACAGAAGACGCTGACTCTCCACCATCGGTGACATCTACAGAATCAGTCATCAAGTTTCCTTACCACCGGGCCCACAGTAGTGGATCCAGAAGCCTGAAGCCCCACACCATCAGGTTCAAACATTCAGTTCTTCAACCAGCTGGGAAAGTCTTTAATCGTAGAAAAAGTACAGCACAGTCATCAAGTACATCATAGTCATAGAAAAGTACAGCACAGAAAAAGGCCCTTCGGCCATCTAGTCCATTCAAAACCATTTAAACTTCCTATTCCCATTGACCTGCACTGGGACCATAGCCCTCCACACCCCTACCACCCACACACTCACCACCCACTCACCCAACCAACCTCAGTAGATAAACCCTGTTTCCATTGTTACGTACTCGTGACACATGACAGTGGTACCCTTGTCACGTGACTGGGGTTGAAGCTATACTGGACTTGAGGTAATGGTCTTGTGATGGTGGAGTGACGTAATTTTCCCGCCAGTAGAGATCATGTGACAGGTTTTTTTTCAGGTTATAAAAGGAAGACCCCACCCTGTGAGGAGGGGCAGTTCGTGGCTGGATTTGCCAAGTTGACTTCATGCCACTGCGTGATTTAATGTGATGACGCAGTTTAGTTGAAAGATGTTTTATCTAATGCCTAAAGTTTAAAAGGTCATTGCCAGCAGGTTCTTTACAATTCTACTAGTTTGAGAATCAGTGGAGAGTGAAGATCGGAGTTCGGGAGTTAAAGATCGAGGAGAATCGATTTCTATGGTGAAACGGGTTCGACCTTATTTAATCCTTATTCGGAAAGGAATTCATTGACTGTTCTCGTGTTAATCTCTGCGGGATAGCAGAAGATTGAGGACAGTGTGATAAAGGAAAGGTCAGTGCCTTTAAGCCGTTTCGTTTCATTTCGTTTCGTAAATTTTTCGTGGGAAAAGTTCGACGCTGGGGATCGAAGCAAAGCGACGTGAAAGAGAATTTAAATCGTCTTATAAAGTCTCTCCTTTTAAATGGACTGTGAGCATATCGAACTTTTGGCAATACCACTTTAAAGAACTGTTTTTGCAATATCGCTTTAAAAACTGTTTGAGCTGCCGCACAGCAGTTGATTTCTGGTTACGTTAGTGTTTGTTTACTTTTGGGGGGTTTGTTTTCTGAGTTTAATAAACGTGTTGTTTGTTATAAAAAAACCCTTGCCGAACTCATATATTTATTGTTGCCTGAATACGTAACACCATTTACCCTATCTATACCCCATATAATTTTGTATATCTCAAATTTCCTCTCAATCTGCTATGTTCCAAGGAATGAAGTCCAGACCTATTCAATCTTCCTTGTAACTTGGGTCTAATCTACTAATTAAATTTGCAGATGATGCTATACTGATTGGCCTTATTTCAAATAATAACGAGGCAACCTACAGTGAAGAAGTCATCGCCCTGACACAGTGGTTTCCAGAAAACAACCTCTCCCTCAATGTTGCAGAAACAAAGGAGCTGATTGTGGAGACTTGAGGCAAACTCGCACCTATTGACATCAATGGATCTGGGGTTGAGAGGGTGAACAGCTTTAAGTTCCTCGGCATGCACATCACCCAGGACCCCACATGGTCTGTACTGGCTGTGTGGTGAAAAAGCACAACAATGCCTCTTTCACCTCAGACGGTTGAAGAAGTTCAGCATGAGCCCCCAAATCCCAAGGACTTAGTGCAAGGGCACAATTGAGAGCATCCTGACTGGCTGCATCACTGCCTGGTATAGAAACTGTACCTTCCTCAATCGCAGGACTCTGCAGAGAGTGGTGCAGACAGCCTAGCCCATATGTGAATGTGAACTTCCCGCTATCCAGGACACTTACCGTGACAGGTGCGTAAAAAGGGCCCGAAGGATCATTGGGAGCCCGAGTCACCCCAACCATAAACTACTCCAGCTGGGAAAAAGTACTGCAGCATTAAAGCCAGGATGAAAAGGCTCCAGAACAGCTTCTTCCACCGGGCCATTATACTGTTTATTACAAATTACTACAATTTGAACATTGCACATTCAGATGGAGACTGAACGTGTAGACTTTTGCTCATGTATGCGAAGGATGTATGAAATAAAGTCAATTCAATTCCTCAAGTCCCAACAGCGTCTTTGGAAATTTTCTACGCACTCTTTCAACCTTATTTACATCTTTCCTGTAGATAGGTGACTAAAACTGCAACCAGTACTCCAAATTAGGCCCCCCAGCAAATTAAACAACTTCAACATCTCCTGTATTCAATACATTTAGTTATGAACACCAATGTTCTGACAAATGGTTCCATTTACTGTTTTGAGATGTAGTCCCTGCATTGTGGCAGTTTCTCCAAAGGTATATTAATTTATTGCAATTTTATTAATTGATACAGCAGTGTAGCGGCTAACATAACACTATTACGGAGCCAGCCACCCAGGTTCAATTCCTGCTGCAAAGTTATGAGGCATATAGATAGGGTAAATACAAGCAATGTTTTTCCACTGAGGTTGGAGCTGGATGTCATGGGTTAAGGGCGAAAGGTGAAAACTTTAAGGGGAACGTGAAGCAAAATTTCACTTAGAGGTTGGTGAGAGTGTGGAATGAGCTGGCAGTGCAGTGGCGCATGCAAGCTCAATTTCAACATTTGAGAGAAGTTTGGATAGGTACATGAATGGGAAAGGTTATGGAGGGCTATGGTCTCAGTGCAGGTCGATGGGAGTAGGCAGTTTAAATGGTTTGGCATGGACAAGATGGGCCGAAGGGCCTGTTTCTCTGCTGTCTGTATGTTTTTCCCATGAATGTGTGCATTCCAGGTGCTTTGGTTTCCTCCCTCATTCCAAAGACACATGGGTTTGTTGGTTAATTGGTCGCGGGTGTAATTGAACAGCGCAGGCTCATTGGGACAAAAGGACCTTTTGCTGTTCTCTAAATAAAATAAACTTGTTGGTGGAACTCTAACTGTTCTACTGAAATTGACCCTAGTAATCACTGTTTATAAAGTGTACAGAAATGACTCTGAAATTTTCTCACTTTCTTGCCCTTAGATTGAATGGGACCAGAGCTGGAGGTCATGGGTTCAAGGGTGAAAGGTGAAGTATTTAAGGGGAACAGCTGAGGTACAGCTTCCCTCAGAGGGTGGTGAGAGTGTTGAACGAGCTGCCAGTGGAAGTGATGAATGCAAGAACGATTTCAACATTTGAGAGAAGTTTGTATAGGGACATGGATGGGAAGGGGGTTTGGATGGATATGGTCTGGGTGCAGTTCAGTGGTGATAGGTAGATCAGTTCGGTATGGACTGGATGGGCCAAAGGACCTGTGCTGTGTAGTACTCTGACTCTATTTGTGGTGAGTAGATGCCATATTCTAGGTTCTCCCTAGCTAAGTCAACTGGCCTGCAATGCAATTAGAAACAAGCTATTCCTTTCGTCTCCTAAACGTCTCATACTTTTGAAGGATGAAAAAAGAACTCTGAAATCTTTTGACCTCAGACATGCTACTCGTGCTGTGGCATGGCATTGAATCCCCTTTGTCCAGGCTGCTTCTGTGTTTGTCTATCTTCTGTTGGAGTGGCCAAATCCAGGAACTGATCATTGATGCGGAGGCACCAAATTATGAGATCTAGCACTGGAGGTTACTCAGAGCGTAGAGCTGTCATAGCTCGGAGCATTCCGGAACTCTGCCGTTGCCTGTAAGGAGTCTCTGTACAAATCCCTGTGGAATGTGTGGGTTTCCCCTCGATTCTCCGGTTTCTTCGCACAATCCAAGTGCGTACCAGGTAGATAAATTGGTCATTGTAAATTGTCCCACAGTTAGGTTTGGGGTAATCGGGTGTGCCAGAAAGTTGCTGGGAGGGCCATACATTATCTCTAAATTTTAACTAAACTTTGTACTTCCTTTGATTGTATTTTGGAATCCTTAATGGCATTCTGGGAAATGAAAGAAAAAACATTTCCTTTGGAGACATGGGACATGTCCTGTTAATAACATAGAAATAAATCTTTCATGTTTTCTACTGATTCCCTTTGCCGGTTACCTAGGGAACATTTATTGTGCATCACTCAGCAGTCTGTTCTTTTGTCCGTTGCTTGTTTATCTAATTTCCCTCTTTGAACTTCCACCGAGTTCAGTGAGTGACTTCCAGATGTCACTTGAGTCTTTCAGCAGACAATAATGGCAGAAATCATAGGCGATCTCTGCAGTGCCGTAACATTAGACTGCAAATTCCAGTGGTTTTAATTGAAATAAGAAATAGGCTCATTGGGTTTATTGGGTTGGATCCTTTTTCACCGCAATTTGCTACCTTTTTCAGAAATTCCTTTCTGCTTTCTTTGCAATGTATCCATTTCTTTCTTGCTTAAGCCCAGCTCCCCTTGGCTGCCAACATCAGCTTGCCAGAGTCCTCTGTCCTGGGCCCGTCAAGTTGTCCCCAAGTGTTAGATCATCTTCTTGGTGTCCTTTCTCTCCCAGGGATGAAGTCTTTGGGCTACCTACCATAAACCAGCAGATATTGGAATACACCTGACCTGACTGCATTGTCAGAAGAAGCACTGCAGGTTAATTCTACATGCTTCCCCTGTGCTGTTTAATTTGGGGATGGTATTGGGGGTGGGCGTGTCATCACTGTTCAATTTGGAAACGTTTTTAGCATTCCATTAAGTCATTAAGTTTCTTATACCATTCATATTCAAAACTAAAGTTTTGAAGTTTTTAATTTGAAGATATCTGAATAAAGTTATTTTTAAGTTTATTACCCCTCCTGGGGCATAAGTGGCCAACGGCCAGTCGCTGGATTTCTCTGTCATGCTCCATTCTTTCAAGTTGTCCCACTTTTAGCCCACCTTCTTGGTATATCCTTCCTTTCTCAGGGATAATGTCTTTGGAACTTCTGTTGGTGTTTCTGTAGCTCTGGGTTTTTATGGGATGGAATTGCGAGTCTATAACAGTGATGTTTTGTCGCTTTTTTTTTGCGTGGGAGGGGCTTGGGGGTTAGGGGTTTGATGTTTCATCTACTGTGTCCGGGTTAGTTTTTGTGCGAGGGAGGGGTTGGGGAGGGCTGTGTGATTGGTGAGTTAGATTCTTTTTCTTTTCTGTGTGGGAGAGGGGTTGATATCTTTTCTTTCAATGACCCCATGGTTTTTCTGCATTTCATGACTATCTGGAGAAGACGAATTCCAGAGTTGCATCCTGTGAACGTACTTTAATAGTAAAATGAACCTTTGAACCATGCTCAACCTTCCTCCTTCCACAGCTGGGCTAGGGATTGTCCATGGTGGAGTTACCCATTTCTTGTACAATGTGTTTTTTTTTCTCAGTTTCAATTTTGAATCTTTTTTATTGGTCTGATTGGAGTGTGTTCCATGTGAAAAGTATTTCACATACATATACGGAGAGATTAAACAGACACGAGTTAAATTCACAGAGATTACTGGGTTTTTTCATGCAGCTGATGTTCTAATGCTTTGAATGGGATCATGTGATGTGGTTGCTATCTGCTGAGCAATGCCTTTATCTAATCTTTTCGTTAATGCAATAGACATCTGTTTTTTTTCCCTGGAGGTGAATTGTAATTGACCGTTCTGTGAAGTGGGGGTGATTTCAAATCATTCAAAAAATATATAGTTAGGAATTCCTCAATCATAAAATGCTGGAAATATCTCAAAGTTCAAAGGGGCGGCACAGTAGCGTAGTCGATAGACAATATCAGCAGGTGCAGAAGTAGGCCATTTGGCCCTTCTAGCCAGCTCCGCCATTCACTGTGATCACGGCTGATCATACACAATCAGTACCCCGTTCCTGCCCTCTCCCCATATCCCTTGACCCCGCTATCTATAAGAGCTCTATCTAACTCCCTCTTGAATGCATCCAGAGACTTGACCTCCACTACCTTCTGGGGCAGAGCATTCCACATTTCCACCACTCTCTGGGTGAAAAAGTTTTTCTGCATCTCAGTTCTAAATGGCCTACCCCTTATTCTTAAACTGTGGCCTCTAGTTTTGTTTGTAATATACATAAATGATCTGGATGATGGGGTGGTAAATTGGATTAGTAAGTATGCCGATAATACTAAGGTAGGAGGTGTTGTGGATAATGAGGTGGATTTTCAAAGCTTGCAGGGAGATTTATGCCGGTTAGAAGAATGGGCTGAACGTTGGCAGATGGAGTTTAATGCTGAGAAGTGTGAGGTTCTACATTTTGGCAGGAATAATCCAAATAGAACATACAGAGTAAATGGAAGGGCATTGAGGAATGCAGAGGAACAGAGAGATCTAGGAATAACTGTGCATAGTTCCCTGAAAGTGGAGTCTCAAGTAGATAGGGTGGTGAAGAGGGCTTTTGGAACGCTGGCCTTTATAAATCAAAGCATTGAGTACAGAAGTTGGGATGTAATGCTAAAGTTGTACAAGGCATTGGTAAGGCCAAATTTGGAATATTGTGTGCAGTTCTGGTCACCGAATTATAGGAAAGATATCAATAAATTAGAGAGAGTGCAGAGACGATTTACTAGGATGTTACCTGGGTTTCAGCAATTAAGTTACAGAGAAAGGTTGAACAAGTTAGGTCTCTATTCATTGGAGCGTAGAAGGTTGAGGGGGGATTTGATCAAGGTATTTAAAATTTTGAGAGGGATAGATAGAGTTGACGTGAACAGGCTGTTTCCATTGAGAGTAGGGGAGATTCAAACTAGAGGACATGATTTGAGAGTTAGGGGGCAGAAGTTTAAGGGAAACACGAGGGGGTATTTCTTTACTCAAAGAGTGATAGCTGTGTGGAATGAGCTTCCTGTAGAAGTAGTAGAGGCCAGTTCAGTTGTGTCATTTAAGGTAAAATTGGATAGGTATATGGACAGGAAAGGAGTGGAGGGTTATGGGCTGAGTGCGGGTAGGTGGGACTAGGTGAGATTAAGGGTTCGGCACGGACTAGGAGGGCCAAGATGGCCTGTTTCCGTGCTGTGATTGTTATATATTGTTATATTGTTAGTTCTGGACTCACCCATCAGCGGGAACCTGCTTCCTGCCTCCAGTGTGTCCAATCCCTTAATAATCTTATATGTTTCAATCAGATCCCCTCTCATCCTTCTAAATTCCAGTGTAGTGATTAGGTTAGCACAACACTTTACAGTACAGGCGACGCAGGTTCAGTTCCCTCCACTGATTGAATTGACTTTATTACTTACATCCTTCTTATTCATGAGGAGTAAAAATCTTTGTTACGTTTCCATCTAAATGTGCCTGTAAGGAGTTTCCTCCAGGTGCTCCGGTTTCGTCCCACAGTCCAAAGATGTACTGGTTGGTAGGTTAATTGGGCATTGTAAGTTGTCCCGTGATTAGGCTAGGGTTAAATTGAGGAATGCAGCTCGAAGGGCCTTTTCCACAATGGATCTCAGTAAATAAATCAACTTCAGTGTCCAGCAGGTCGGGCTGCATCTTTAGGAAGAGAAAATAAGTTAACATTTCAGGCCAAAGGCTTTTCATTATCTTATGTTTCACTCTGCTCGCCTGTCTGATATCAGTTCAGTTAATTTAACCCTTTTTTTTAAGCATTAAAGAGTAAATAGAGCAGACCAGAGCAAATAAGTATGTTTCCAAAAAACCTTCGCACTTGTCAGAAAGTCTTGACTTCAGAGTTGTTTATTTTTAAATTTTATCAGAATCAGAGACTGGTTTATTCTCAGAATCAGCTTTAAATTCACTGGCATGTGTCGTGAAATTAAAGAGCAAACACAAGGAAATCTGCAAACGCTGGAAATTCAAACAATAACACACACAAAATGCTGCTAGAACACAGCAGGTCAGGCAGCATCTATAGGGAGAAGCACTGTCGACATTTTGGGCCGAGACCCTTCGTCAGGACTAACTGAAAGGAAAGATAGTAAGAGATTTGAAAGTAGTGGGGGGAGGGGGAATTGCAAAATGATAGGAGAAGACCAGAGGGGGTGGGATGAGGCTAAGAGCTGGAAAGGTGATTGGCGAAAGTGATACAGAGCTGGAGAAGGGAAAGGATCATGGGACGGGAAGCCTTGGGAGAAAGAAAGGTGGGGGGGAAGCCATCAGGTTGGAGGCTACCCAGCCGGTATATGAGGTGGTGTTCCTCCAACCTGAGTTTGGATTCATGATCAAGGGGTAAATAAGAGGAGGTTGGGACCTCACGATAAAACCTGCTGATAAGGGGGGAGCTGTTGTTGTCTGGCGTACTGAACTCTACCTGGCCGAGGCACAGTGACAACACTCTGATACCTCCTCTTATTTACCCCTTGATCATGACCCCACTAAGGAGCACCAGGCCATTGTCTCCTATACCATCAGCAACCTTGTAAGCTCTGGGGATCTCCCATCCACTGTCACCAACCTCATAGTTACCACACCACGCACTTCCCGTTTCTACCTCCTACCCAAGATCCACAAACCTGCCTGTCCAGGTAGACCTATTGTCTCAGCTTGCTCCTGCCCCACTGAACTCATTTCTGCATACCTTGACACTGTCTTATCCCCCCTTGTTCAATCTATTCCCACTTATGTTCGTGACACTTCTCATGCTTTGAATTTTTTCAATGATTTTAAGTTCCCTGGCCCCCGCTGTCTTATTTTCACCATGGACGTCCAGTCCCTATATACCTCCATCCCCCACCGAGATGGTCTCAAAGCTTTTCGCTTTTTTTTGGATTCCAGACCTAACCAATCCAACCTCTACCACCACTCTCCTCCATCTAGCGGAATTAGTACTTACTCTCAATAATTTCTCCTTTGGCTCTTCCCACTTCCTCCAAACCAAGGGTGTAGCCATAGGCACCCGCATGGGTCCCAGTTATGCCTGCCTTTTTGTTGGCCTTGTGCAACAGTCCATGTTCCAAGTCTATACGGGTATCCGTCCCCCTCTTTTCCTTTGCTGCATCGACAACTCCATTGACGCTGCCTCTTGCACGCATCCTGAGCTCATTGACTTCATTAACGTTGCCTCCAACTTTCACCCTGCCCTCAAATTTCCGACACCTTCCCTCCCCTTTCTTGATCTTTCTGTCTCCATCTCTGGAGACGGCCTATCTACTGATATCTATTATAAGCCTACAGACTCTCACAGCTATCTGGACTATTTCTCTTCCCACCCTGTCTCTTGCAAAAATACCATCCCCTTCTCACAATTCCTCAGTCTCCGCTGCATCTGCTCTCAGGATGAGGCTTTTCATTCCAGGACGAAGGAGATGTCTTCTTTTTTTAAACAAAGGGGCTTCCCTTCGTCCACCATCAACTCTGCTCTCAAATGCATCTCTCCCATTTCCCGCACATTTGCCCTCACCCCATCCACCCGCCACCCCACTCGGGATAGGGATCCCCTTGTCCTTACGTACCACCCCACCAGCCTCCAGGTCCAACATATAATTCTCCGTAACTTCCGCCACCTCCAACGGGATGCCACGACCAAGCACATCTTTCCCTCCCCCCTCTTCCTGCTTTTCACAGGGATCACTCCCTACACAACTCCCTTGTCCACTCGTCCCCCCCATCCCTTCCCACCGATCTCCCTCCTGGCACTTAACCTTGTAAGCGGAACAAGTGCTGCACCTGCCCTTACACTTCCTCCCTCACCACCATTCAGGGTCCCAGACAGTCCTTCCAGGTGAGGCGACACTTCACCTTTGAGTTGGCTGGTGTGGTATACTGCGTCTGGTGCTCCCGATGTGGCCTTTTATATATTGGTGAGACCCAAGGCAGACTGGGAGACCGTTTCGCTGAACACCTACGCTCAGTCTGCCAGAAAAAGCAGGATTTCCCAGTGGCCACACATTTTAATTCCATGTCCCATTCCCATTCTGATATGTCTATCCATGGCCTCCTCTATTGTCAAAATGAATCCAAACTCAAGTTGGAGGAACAACACCTTATATACCGGCTGGGTAGCCTCTAACCTGATGGCATGAACATTGACTTCTCTAACTTCCATTAATGCTCCTCCTCCCCTTCTTACCCCATCCCTGACATATTTAGTTTTTTGCCTGTTCTCCATCTCCCTCTGGTGCTTCCCCTCCCTTTCCTCCCGAGGCCTCTCGTCCCATGATCCTTTCCCTTCTCCAGCTCTGTATCACTTTCACCAATCACCTTTCTAGCTCTTAGCTTCATCCCATCCCCTCCAGTCTTCTCCTATCATTTTGCATTTCCCCCTTCCCCCACTACTTTCAAATCTCTTACTATCTTTCCCTTCAGTTAGTCCTGACGAAGGGTCTCGGCCCGAAACGTCGACAGCGCTTCTCCCTATAGCTGCCTGGCATGCTGTGTTCCACCAGCATTTTGTGTGTCAAATAGATGGAAAAGTCCATTGTTGTTGTCGTGAAATTAGTTAACTTTGTGGCAAATGTTTATATATTAGTTAAATTTAGTAAGTAGTGCAAAAGAAGGAAATTTAAAGAAAGTAGTGAGATGGTGTTCATGGGTTCAATGTCCATTCTGAAATCTGAAGGCAGAGGGGAAGAACCTGTTTCTCAATCATAGAGTGTGTGGCTTCAGGCTGGCAGCAATAAGTAGAGGGCATGCCCTGAGTGATGGGGGTCCTTAATGATAGAAGTTACTTTTTTGGGGCGTCGCTCCTTGAAGATGAC
This sequence comes from Hypanus sabinus, assembly GCF_030144855.1. Lineage (NCBI taxonomy): Eukaryota > Metazoa > Chordata > Chondrichthyes > Myliobatiformes > Dasyatidae > Hypanus > Hypanus sabinus. The sequence goes on from NC_082706.1 coordinate 200,305,640, forward strand.
CTGGATACTATGGAGGCTACTGCCCGTGATGGAGCTGACTAACTTAACTCTCTGCCTTGATCCTGTGCAGTAGCCCCCCTCCCCCATGCCAGACGATGATGCAGCCAGTTCACTTGTCAATAAAGCCATAAGATAGAGGAGCAGAATTATGCCAATGACCCATCGAATCTGCTCCACTATTTCACTTTCCCTCTCAGCCCCAAACTCCTGCCTTCTCCCTGTTACCCTTCATACCTCGACTAACCAAGAATCCATCGACCTCTGCCTTAAATATACCCAATGACTTGGCCTCCACAGCCACCTGTGGCAATGAATTCCACAGATTCACCACTCTCTGACTAAGGAAATTCCTCCGTCCGCAACAAGCAGGGTTTCCCAGTGCCCAGTTACTTTCATTCCAGTCCCTGGGAAATCATGCTTGACTAATCTTCTGGAATTTTTTGAGGATATAACTATGAAAATGGACAAGGGAGTGCCAGTGGATGTAGAGTACCCGGATTTTCAGAAAGCCTTTGATAAGGTCCCACATAGGAGATTAGTGGGAAAAATTAGAGCACATGGTATTGGGGGTAGGGTACTAACATGGACAGAAAATTGGTTGGCAGACAAGAAACAAAGAATAGGGATTAACGAGTCCTTTTCAGAATGGCAGGCAGTGACTAGTGGGGTACCACAAGGCTCAGTGCTGGGACCACAGCTATTTACAATAGACATTAATGATTTAGATGAAGGGATTAAAAGTAACGTTAGCAAATTTGCAGATGACTCAAAAATGGGTGGCAGTGTGAAATATGAGGAGGATGTTAGGAGAATGCAGGGTGATTTAGATAGGTAGAGTGAGTGGGCAGATGCATGGCAGATGCAGTTTAATGTGGATAAATGTGAAGTTATCCACTTTGGTGGCAAGAACAGGAAGGCAGATTACTATCTGAATGGTGTTAAGTTAGGAAAAGGGGAAGTACAACGAGATCTAGGTGTCCTTGTTCATTAGTCACTGAAAGTAAGCATGCAGGTACAGTAGGCAGTGAAGAAAGCTAATGGCATGGTGACCTTCATAACAAGGGGAGTTGAGTATAGGAGCAAAGAGGACCTTCTGCAGTTGTACAGGGCCCTGGTGAGACCACACCTGGAGTATTGTGTTAGTTTTGGTCTCCAAATTTGAGGAAGGACATTCTTGCTATTGAGGGAGTGCAGTATAGGTTCACGAGGTTAATTCCCAGGATGGCGGGACTGTCACATGTTGAAAGATTGGAACGACTGGGCTTGTATACACTGGAATTTAGAAGGATGAGAGGGGATCTGATTGAAACATATAAGATTATTAAGGGATTGGACATGCTAGAGGCAGGAAACATGTTCCCGATGTTGGGGGAGTCCAGAACCAGAGGCCACAGTTTAAGAATAAGGGGTAGGCCATTTAGAATGGAGTTGAGGAAAAACTTTTTCACCCAGAGAGTTATGGATCTATGGAATGCTCTGCCTCAGACCTCAGAAGGCAGTGGAGGCCAATTCTCTGGATGCTTTCAAGAGTTAGATAGAGCTCTTAAAGATAGCGGAGTCAAGGATGGGGAGAAGGCAAGAACAGGGTACTGATTGTGGATGATCAACCATGATCACATTGAATGGCGGTGCTGGCTCGAATGGCCTACTCCTGCACCTATTGTCTATTGTTTGTCCTCGACCTCCTCTGCTGCATCAGTGGCGCCATTCTCAGGTTGGAGGCATAACACCTCGTATTCCACCTGGGTAGCCTCCAACCTGAAGGCGGTATCATCAAGTTCTCTAACTCTTGGTATTTTCACCCCCTCCCCTTTTTTTTCTTCTTCTTCAATTCTCCACTCTGGCTCTCTGCTTTAACTTTTCTCTTCTCCTCACCTGCTATCACTTCCCCCTGGTGCCTCTTCTCCTTCCTTTTCTCTATGGTCCACCCTGCACCCAGATCAGATTCCTTCCTCAGCCCTTTACCATTTCCAAGTATCACTTCCCAGCTTCTCACTTCATCCCCTCCCCCCACCTGGCCCAATTGCCTTCACTTTCACCTTCTAGCTTGCCTTCCTTCCCCTTCCCCCCACCTTCTCATTCCAGCTTCTTTTCCCTTCAGTTCCAGTCCTGATGAAGAGTCTTTCCCCGAAACGCTGAATATTTATTCCTTTCCATAGATGCCACCTGAACTGCTGATTTCCTCCAGCACTGGGGCTGAGAGGAAAATCAGATCAGCCAAGCAGAAGCAGACTTGTTGGGCCAAATGGCCTAATTCTGCTCCTGTATCTCATGGTCTTCTGGTCATTCGACATCTCAGGCCAAAACCCTTCATCAGGACTGGAAAGAAAGTGGGGAAGAAGTATGGGAATCCTCTGGTCCAGCACAGGACAGGGGGCCTTACTCCTATGTCAGCACTTGGGCTAAGCTTTGAGAGTTTGACTAACCGTAGGTGTTAGGCAGATGTGGCTGGCGCCAGGGCCGGGAGCTGTGAATCTAGTCTGATTGAGCTGCCCTGTTGGGAAAAGACAGAACTGCTTTGGATGGCCGTTAGATTTACTGATGCCGTCAACTCAGCAAAACATCCTGCTCTTTTGGCAAGCAAAATCTTGCGTGCACACTTGACCTTCAGAACTGTCACTCTGAGGTGTGTGCTTAAACTCGGCTAGAGCCCAATGTCAGCGTGATCCTGAGAGAAATGCTAGTCAATAAATAACTTACAAAGAGATGCAGCAGAATAGCTCTGTTTGTCACATGTGCCTCGAAACATGCAGTGGAATTTGTCATTCACCAATGCAGTCGGAGGATTTTTTTAATACATTAAAATACACATGGGATGGACCTGTAGGGTAGTGGTGGGCACAGCACTCTACAGTACCGGTGACCCGGGTTCAATTCCAGCGGCTGCCTGCAAGGAGTTTGCACGTTCTCCCCGTGACCATGTGGGTGTCCTCGGGGTGCTCTGGTTTCCTCCCACAGTCCAAAGACGTTCCAGTCAGTCGGTCAGTTGGTCCTGTGATGAGGCGAGCATTAAATTGGGGGATTGCTGGGCTGCATGCCTCAAAGGGCCAGACAGACCTCTGCACTGCACACACAAAATGCTGGAGGAACTCAACAGGCCAGGCAGCCGCTGAGTCCCCTCCAGCATTCCCCGCGTGTTGCTTGGGTTTCCAGCATCTGCAGATTTTCTCAACTTTGTCCTACTCCACACTGTATCTCAGTATTAAAAAATAAACTTTATTCATAATAAAAAAAATTCCGGAATAAATGGTACAAATCCTTTTCTTTCTGCCTTTCGTAGACTGTGTTAAGTGGTGTTCTATAATAACCGGTAGTGCTGCTGCTGCCACTCGTGATTCCCGAAGGTGTTGACACTATTACAGTAATCTTGGAAATAGGGTGCAGAGTAGGCACATCTAACCCTTTGACCCTGATACTCCAGCAATCCAGATTCAACCCTAACCTAATCAGGGGAGAATTTATAATGACCAGTTAACCCACCTACTGGTACGTTGTGCAGTGTGGGTGGAAACTGGAACACTCGGAGAAAACCCGCACAGTCCACAGGGAGGACGTCCATATACCGGAATTGACGTCGGAATTGAACTCCGAACTCCGATGCTCCAAGCTGTATAATCAGGGGGCTTCCTCACCCAACCTGTCCTGCAGCGGAAGAACCCTGTACTGTGGTCCTTCCCCACACAGTCCGGGGATTGTGCCGGGCAGTTGGCAAGTGTCGCCATGCTTCCAGCACCAATGCAGCATGCCCACAACTCGACAACCCCAACCTGCCACCTTTGGAATGTGGGAGGAAACTGGAGCACCTGGAAGAATCCCGTGCATTCACGAGGAGAATGCATGAGTTCCAAACGGGCAGCGGAGGGAATTAAACCCAGATCGGTAATCGCTGGTGCTGTAAAGCCCTGGGCTAACTGCTATGCTACCCTGCAATGATGTCTGGAACTGTTCAAAATTTTTACGTAGTACAGCTGATAATGTGACAATTTTCATTATGGTAAAAGTGTCAATTTGTGCTCTGCATGTTTCAGTTGCCCAATGGTGTGTCGTATCACACAGCCACACATCAGGACAGGCAGGGGAAACTGCAGGAACACCTCCGCCAGTTGTCTGTCCTCTTCCGGAAGCTGAGACTGGTCTATGACAAATGCAGCGAAAACTGTGCCGGCCTAGATCCTGTCCCGATGGAGGTAAGATGCAAGTGGTGTGGGGAGCTGGAGGTGGGATGGTCCCAAAGTATGCCAACAGCAAGATTAGATTTTAAAATTACTTACTGCTTGTTATGCTGCAGGCACTTAGGGCGGCAGTGAAGGTCCTCCACATCTCTCTCTGTCGCTCACACTTGTAGAGGGATTCTTCATCGCTGTCTCTGTAACCGTTTTGTTTGACCAGTCGGGTTTGTCAGCCCTGAGCTGAACCCCCGACCCTGGAGGACCGGTGGACCACTCGGAGTCTGGCCTCTACGCTTCGATCTATTTGGCATGGGTGACCCGAGTGAAAGCCAAAGCACAGGGCCCTGCCTGACTCCAGCCAACTTAACCCTCCGGGTCACTGAGGCACTCAAACCTCCAAACCACGGCAAGGTGTAGACTGCTTGGAGGATTTTAAAAATAAGTTTTTAAACTTCTTTTTTAAAAACATCAACTTTTTTTTTGTCAGATGTAGCTCAAAATATTGAAACGTACAGTGAAATGTGTTGTTTGTATCAACAGCCTGGAGCCTGAGGATGTACTGGGGGGCAGTCCGCAAGGGTTGCCATTGCTTCCGGTGTCAACATGGCATGGCCACAACTTACTAACCCCAGCCGTTTTTATGCCGTGGATCAATACTATTATGTAAGGGGACTGTGGACCCCAGGTTGGGAACCATTGCCCTAACCTGTGTGTCTTTGAAATTTGGGAGGAGACTGAAGCAAACCCACACAGTCACGGGGAGAACATACAAACTCCTTACAGACAGTGGTGGGAATTGAACCGTGATCATTGGCACTACAAAATGTTGAGCTAACTAAGCTCTCCGCTACCGTGCCTGCCCTTTAGAAACAGTATAGAGATATAGGAACAATATAAGGTGGAGCAGCCACTCACATTGCTTCCTTGTAATCATCCCTTGTTCCAAATGAACGTGAAATTTATTACTTTATAGTCACCAAACAATTGATGCTAGAGCATACAATCATCACAGCGATATTTGATTCTGCGCTTCACGCTCCCTGCAGTACAAGTCGATAGTGAGTATAATAAAAATTTAAATTATAAATCATAAATAGAAAAGGGAAAGTAAGGTAGTACAAAAAAAACCGAGAGACAGGTCCGGATATTTGGAAGGGACGGCCCAGATCCAGGTCAGGATCCGTTCAGCGGTCTTATCACAGTTAGAAAGAAGTTGTTCCCAAATCTGGCCGTACGAGTCTTCAAGCTCCTGAACCTTCTCCCGGAGGAAAGGGGGACTAAAAATGTGTTGGCTGGAGATAGCACACACAAAATGCTGGAGGACCTCAGCAGGCCAGGCAGCATCTATGGGGTTTCAGGCTGAGACCCTTCAGCAGGACTGGAGAAAGAAGAATGAGGAGTCAGAGATAGAGGGTGGGGGAGGGGAGGGAGAAACACAAGGTGATGGGTGAAACTGGGAGGGGGAGAGGAAGGGTGAAGTGACGAGTTGGGATGTTGACTGGTGAAAGAGAAACAGGGCTGGAGAAGGGGGAGTCTAATAGGAGAGGACAGAAGTCCATGGAAGAAAGAAAAAGGGGGAGGAGTACCAGAGGGAAGTGATGGGCAGGCAAAGAGATATAGTGAGAGAGGGAAAAGAGGATGGGGAAGTGGTGAAGTAGGGGGAGGGGGGGGCGGCTTCCCTGGAAGTTCGAAAAATCGATGTTCATGTGGTCAAATTGGAGGCTACCCAGATGGAATATAAGTGAAGCTCCTCCAATCCGAGTGTGGCCTCATCGTGACAGTAGAGGAGGACATGGACTGACATGTCGGAATGGGACTGGGAAGTGGAATTAAAATGGGTGGTCACTGAGAGATCTCACACTTTCTGGTGGAGAGAGCTTAGGTGCTTGGCGAAGCAGTTTCCCAATCTACGTTGGTTCTCACCGATAGACAAGAGGCTGCTGGGAGCACTGGATACAATATCTAATTCATCTAATGTTTAACTGAACACATAAACTCTGTCATCTTCATTAGGGATACAGTTTAACTGAGTAACAAATGATGTATTTAAATGAAACAGAACAAATTAGAACACTACCAATACTACTACAGGATTATAAAACTGTATTTTATTTCAGAATCAGGTTTATTATCACCAGCATGTGAAGTGAAATTTGTTAATTTAGCAGTAGCAGTTCAATGCAGTGCATAGTCTAGCAGAGAAAATAATAATAAATAAAATTACAAAAGAATAAATAAACAAGTAAATCAGTTACATATATTGAATAGATAACAGAAACTGCAAAAACAGAAATACTGTATATTAAAGTGAGATAGTGTCCAAAAGATTCAATGTCCATTTACAAATCAGATGGCAGAGAGGAGGCTGAGTGTGTGCCTTCAGGCTTCTGTACCTCCTGCCTGATGGAATTAATCCAGTGTAAATGGGCTGGCTAATTTTGTTCATTTACAGTCAATCAGAAAAATATGGCAGGCGTTGGTTGTTCATCATAATCGGGCGATGATAGTGAATCCTGTGTGGGAGAGTTTTTAAAGTGGAAAAGTTGTGCACTGGGGCAGTTCCTCTAATTCAGCCTCAGAAGTCTGGGTCCACTGGTATGAACAAATGACACAAACTGGGGTCTTCCCTGCTTGCTGTGGACGTCCATGACCTTGTCCTGCCCTGGAGCCGCCTTTCTGTCCTTTGGATCTCACTGTAGGTCTAATCTGCCCAGTTCGCCGGAGCTGACTTTGCATGCTAGGACAGGCGTATCCCCATCTCACCGGAGTGTGAGACCCATCAGCTACCCTCACCTGGTTTAGCCCACCTGTCTAAGTGGTGTACCGAGGTGTGGCCACTCTCGCATGCAAACAAACAGCTACTTGGAGCCACAGGTGAGAGCTGAGTGTCCGGTGGGGACAACGTGAGTGAGCTGCCCCAGAATGGACACAACAAGCCCCACTCCAGATGTACTGTATTCTTCAAGTAAGCATCAAGATTTGACTGCCTTTTCTTAAGTTTTTTCTCACGTAGCTGTTCTCGGTAGCAGGAAATCTTGTTGAGAACACCTCTCGCTCCCAGTCAGGGTCATTATCGATGAGCTGGTCCATGATTTGAGTGATCGTGGTGACGCTGGTGCTGAGGTTTCTTGCTAGTGTTTCCTCTTCTCCATCCGTCCTCAGATTCACCCAGGATGTGTGGCTCTGCCGGTTCTCGAAGCATCCTTGTTATTAATACTCCCACCATGACAATGCAGTTTCACATCCATGCTAATGCTTTTCCTAGCCATCTTCGGTGTCATACCGTCACTGGAAGTTGCAAGCCATTTTCCAGACATTATGGGTGAAAAATATGGAGTAAATTGGTGAGGGAACAAGAACGTTTACACATGCGAGAGAGGCAGAGCGTGAAGTAATACGTGATTGGCTGTGAGTGGCTCAGAGCTTTCTCGTTGGCTGATTTGAATGTTTACTGTAATGGCAGATGCTTTTGACAAGTTTTAAGTGTTGTTTAGAATGAATTTTTGTCATTTAAAAAATTCCAATAAAGAATTGAGTAAGGGTAATGCGGGCTCAGGGTCCTGAATAAACAGCAAATGAGAATGCTAAGTGATGAAACAGATCTTTCCTGAGCTGTGTGTTAAGTGGCAGGGATATATTAGTAACAATGTGTTAGTGCAGGAAATGGCCAGATAACGCCTTCCCTGATCTCATGCTGAGGTTGTCAATAACTACCAGTTAACACCAACAGTGAGTTATTGTCTTCCCCTGCATAGTTTCTGTAGTACAGAATCAGAACGTCCCACATCCAGCGAGTCATTTCGATGACCCCAAAGCATCATTAAACACAAGAGATTATGGCCATGCTGGAAATCTTCAGCAACACAGAGGGAATACAGCGGGACCTCACCAAATCAAGCAGCATTTGTAGAGTGGAATAAACAGTTGACGTTTTGGCTGTGAAAGGTTTTATTTCCTGAAGGTTGTTTCGCATTTTAATTTATATTCATTATCCATTTCCTAACTCCAGAGTAATCCCCCCACCTCTAATCTCACTGCTGCCATCAGGAAGGAGGTACAGGAACCAGGTTCAGGAACAGTTATTAACCCTCTACCATCAGGCTGCTGAACCGTAAGGGAATAACATCACCTAACTTCAGGTGCCCCGTCATTGAAATGTTCCCACAACCTATGGACTCACTTTCAAGGACTCTTCACCTCATGTTCTCAATATTTATTGCTTATAATAAATCAGCAATAAATAGGAATGAGAGGAGCTGAGTTATAAGGTGTTACGAACCCCGTAACTGGGTATCTTACCAGCAAAGATAGGAATATCCGTTGAAGTCTGATGATACTATTTTTAACAGTATTTATTAGTAAAAATACAGAAAAATAACATCAATACAAAGATACAGATAATATACGTCATCAATACTAAACCTAAAAGTGCGGGTATAATATTAATCAATAAGAAATAAGCTCTATCGTTGTCTAGGGGATAATGAATTGTCCAATGGAAATATAAAGTTCAGTTCAGTTCATGCAGGCTGCAGTAGTTGTTGGTTGCTGTGTTGCAATTGTTGGAGAGAGAGAGAGAGTAACAGCTATTGACTTGCCGACTTTCCTTTTTGATCTTGATCCGTCGATGCGTTGTTGTTGTGGCCATTCACGTATGACCCCTCCGTCCTTTAGCTAGACCGTTCTTCCGTGGTGGACTCGTCACCCAGGCAAGGGTGGACACACACACGCCCCCACCGGTCTCGTAGCATCTTTCCTGGTGCGTCTGAGGGGTTGTTTCCCCAGACCTTACTTTTATCCCCACTCACGGGGTCTCAGGTGTCAATCAGGTTGGGACGATGCAACCCATCAACCAGACCGCTCTGGTTGCCCCCTGAGGGGTTTCAATGAATAGAACAGTACTCAATACATGATTCCTTCTCCAAGAGACAGTAGCAGTAATCAGTGGTTCCCTTCTGCTTTTGTTAGGAGACATTCCACTTTTGTGTATCTCTGCGTTGTCACTCTCTCATTAACTGACATCAGCTGTTTATCTCTCATCTCCTCGGTATCAGACCCGAAATAATAGCGGTTTTGCGATTCTCAAAAAGGGTGGGGGGGGGCGACTTTGCACCCTTCTGCCCATCAGAGTTGCTCCTCATTTGTAACAAAGGAAAGAGTGAATAGGTTGGAACTATATTCCCTAGAAGAATGAGGGGAGATTTGATAGAGTTATACAGATTTAAGAGATATAGATAAATATAAGCAGATTTTTTGCAAGTGTAACCCCCTGGGTCGCCTCAGGCTCGCTCAGCTCGTTCTCGTCTAGGGGGAGCAGCCTTCGGCCCCGCCAAACTGGGTAATCAGCTGGTGTGGATGCTGTGTGATGTCCCCGCCTCACCCAAAAACAGACAGTACACCATAAGTGATTAAATGAATACAATTTATAAAGGTTACTATAACTAAGTGATTAATAACGATACAGTAAATATGAAGAGAAAAAATAAAGAAAAGGCACCAAACTTATCAAAGTCCAAACCACTTCATGCGCAACCGTTGGAGCTCAATTACTGAAGTCTTCTGGCCACCACTCGATCCCCTCCGAACTCCTCGACTTGCAGCTCAGGACCCTCTGAGTGGTCAACCAAGCACATCTAGCTTCATCCCCCCTCCTCGGAGTACCTCCTGGCCTCGGACCCCCGCTTGGGGTCCGTTCCTCACCCAGCTTACAGCATTGTGTCCTCTCTCTCAACCCCCTCACGCCGATCTCCCCAAAAGCCCGTCAACAAAAGCTTACAGACTCAGAAGAAAGAACATTAATCCCCATTTGGTTTACAAAGGAATACAATTCTCATTATCAGTAAATTAGCATTCCTGCTAGTTAACAAAACAAAGAAGCCCTTTTGATTACATACACAGTAACAAAGAAAAAAGAAGAAACCCCCTTTACACATGGGTTGGGTGGGACTACAATTAGAGGTCATGGGTTAAGGGTGTAAGATAAAAAGTTTAAGGGGAACATGAGGGGAAACTTATTCATCCCGAGAGTCGTGAGACTGTAGAATGAGCTGCCGGTACAAGTGGTGCGTGCGAGCTCAATTTCAATGTTTAATAACTTTGGATGGGTACGTGGAAGGGAAGGGAAGGGTACTGGGGAGGTTATGGTCCTGGTGCAGGTTAATGTGATTAAACACTCAGCACAGACTAGATGGGTCAAAGAGCCTGTTTCTGTGCTGTAGAGTTCGATGACTTTATGATTATTTATTATAATTGTATTTTTAATTTTGTCTTTGCACAGTTTGTTGTCTTGCACACTGGTCTTTCACTAATTCCATTATGATTATTGGATTCACTGAGTATGCCCGCAAAAATTAATCTCAGTTGTATATGGTGACATATTGATAATAAAACTACTTTGAACTTAGAAAGCAAACACGAGGAAATCTGCAGATGCTGGAAATTCAAACAACACCCACAAAATGCTGGTGGAACACAGCAGGCCAGGCAGCATCTTTAAGGACAAGCACTGTCGACGTTTCGGGCCGAGACCCTGCGTCAGGACTGTCTCGTCAGGACAGGTCTCGGCCCGAAACGTCGACAGTGCTTCTCCGTATAGATGTTGCCTGGCCTGCTGTGTTCCACCAGCATTTTGTGTGTGTTGTTTGAACTTAGAACATATTCCTGCTCCATTGGGGGGGGGGGGGGGGAATACAAGCACTCTGAGGGTTTCCTCTCTTTCAATATTACTTTCAAGACACTTGAGTATTACTGTGCAGTGCTAACTCTGTTCTGTCTGGTACAAGTTCATTCACTAACTGTTGAGAAGCTGGAGAGAGAGAGAGAGAGAGAGAGAGTAGCTGTTAAACAGCTTTTAAATGATGTAAGGTTCCATTTATTACCAACAGCAATAGAAAATGGTGGAAATACTTAATAGGTTTGCAGCCTCTGCAAATATTTCGATTTTCCGTTTGTTAGCGTTCTTTGATAAAGAGTCAGTTCTTCATTAAGTCCTCAACTGCAATCAGATTTTGTAAAAGGAAGGTAACTAGTTTTGCAAGTACATTGAAAATCTTGTTTTCTAATCATTGAACTTAAAAATTGTTCAGTGGATGTGAATAAATAGCTGATGTTTTCTCAGCTTTCAGTGGAAACTTTCTTTGCTTACTAGTGATAGGTTTGCCTCAGTAACCAAGAATTTCAAGGAATCAGAATTTGTTTTCTTTTACTGACGCATGTCATGAAGATACTGGAAACCCAAAGCCACACACACAAAATGGAGGCCTTTTACCTCTTCTTTCCTGCCTATTATTTCCTTCTGGTCCCCCTGTCCTTCGCTTTCTCCTATGGTCCACTGTCTTCTATTAAATTCCTTCCTCTTCAGCCCTCTACCCTTCCAACCCATCTGGCTTCACCTATCACTTTCCAGCTGGCTTCCTTCTCTATTCCCCCCCCCCCCCCCAACAACTTTTTATTCTGGTGTATTCTCCCTTCCTTTCCAGTCCCAAAGTAGGATCTTGGCCCAAAATGTTGACTCTTTGTTCATTTCTATAGGTGCTGCCTGTCCTGCTGAGTTCTTCCAGCACTTTGTGTGTTCCTTCCCAGATCAGAATTGTGTGTGACGTGGAGGGAGCTTGCAGATGGCGGTGTTCTCACGTCCCTGAAACACTTGCTGTCCTTGGCAGTAAAGTGTACCGATTCTGTTAGAGCAGTTTGGACAAGTAAGTGTGTCAGTGTTTTAGACAGTATGCAGAGTAGCCATGGTGTATCAATGTTGGAGGGGCTGATTGTTTGGGATGCTTGTAGGCTACCAATCAGACAGGCTCTTTTGTCTTTGATGGAGGTGAACTTCTCAAGTTTTCTTCTAAATCTGCTTTCCCACCAACCAGGATCAGGTTTTTTGTCACTGGCATGTGTTGTGAAATGTGTTAATTTAGCAAAAGCAGTACAATGCAATGCAAAATAATATAGAAATAAATGAATTACAGTAAGTATGTGTGTGTGTGTGTATGTGTATATATATATATATATATATATGTATGTATGTGTGTGTATGTATATATATCTATATCTCTCTTTCTATACACATATATACACACACACACACACACACACACACACACACAAGAATTCTCATGCTCTGTCTGTTTGTGACCCCCAATTGGGCACTTTTTTTTGGCCAAATCGACTTAAAATGCACTAACCTACAGAATGCAGGCAAAGTTCAGGGTTATATATTCATATAAAATTGTTCATTCGCCAGAACTAACAGCCCCACTTTCACTTAAGAGCCGATCCACCATCATGGAAATTGGGACGTGACCCCACGTCACATGTGCACAGCCAACCTCAGCAGCGACACCAACTGGAGCAAGCGGGAAGAGTAGTGGGGGAGAAGCTGTTCCAGTATGCTGAGTGTGTGCCTTCAGGCTTCTATGCTTCCTACCTGATGGTAGCATTGAGAAGAGGGCATGCCCTGGGTGATGGAGGTCTCAGTACTGAACGCTGTCTTTCTAAGACACTGCTTGAAGGTGTCAGGATACTACGGAGACTAGCACGCATAATGGAGCTGACTGATTTTACAACTTTCTGTAGCTTCTTTTGGTCCTGTGTAGCAGCCTCCCCCACCCCATACCAGACAGTGATGCAGCCTGTGTTGTTTTTTACACGATATATGCCCAGTTTAAAAAAATATTGGCACCCCTCCCTGCTTCTTCTATTCCACGCTCTGGCCTTTTACCTCTTTTCACCTGCCTGTCACCTCCTCGTGTGTCCTCTCCTCCTTCCCCTCCCACCTCCCTACTTTTTATAGGGCCTCTATCTGTTACTTTTCAGTCATGAAGAAGGGTCTCCGCCCGTAACGTGAACTGTTGGTGTTCATTTTCATAGAAGCTGCCTGACCTGCTGAGTTCCTCCAGCATTTTGAGTGTGTTGTCATGAAATACGTTGTTTTGTAGCAGTGGTACATCGTAATACATTAAAAAATATATAAATTACAATGTATATACAGTACTGTGCAAAAGTCCTGGGCACATCCTGGGCCTATTAACAGTATTCCATCCCCCTTGGAAGTTTTCATCTTTTATTATTTGACATTGAATCACAGTGGTTTTAATTAGTCTTTTTTTACACACTGATCAACTGAAAAAGACTCTTTTGTGTCAAAGTGAAAACAGATCTCTACAAAGTGATTAAAATTATTTACAAATATAAAACACAAAAAAATTGATTGAAAGTATTCACTCCCTTTAACACGACTCGCCATGTCATCATTGGTGCAGCCAATTGGTTTTAGAAGTCACGGAATTAGTTAAATGGCAATCTTTTTTTGGAGTCCTGTGTGCAGTCAACGTTTTACAATTGATTGTAGTAAAAATACACCTGTATTTGGAATGTCCCACTGCTGGTGAGTCAGTGTCCTGGCAAAAAACTACACCATGAAGTCAAAAGAATGCTCTAAGCAACTCTGCAAACAGTGCAACTCAAGAGGTGGATGCAAGAAAATTTCCAAATCACTGAATATTCCTTGGAATGCAGTTTAGTCAACCATCAAGAAATGGAAAGGATATGGCACAGCTGTAAGTCTGCCTAGAGCAGGCCATCCTCAAAAGCTGAGTGACTGTTCAAGAAGGGGACCAGTGAAGGAGGCCACCAAGAGACTGATGACATCTCTGGAGGAGTTACAAGCTTCAGTGGCTGAGATGGGAGAGACTGTGCATGCAAATGTTGTCTGGGTGCTTCACAAGTCACAGCTTTATGGGAGAGTGGCAAAGAGAAAGCCACTGTTGTGGGGGGGGGGGGGGGGAGGGAACTCGCACAATATCTCAGCTGGATTTTGCCAGGAGGTATGTGGGAGACTTTGAAGTCAGCTGGAAGAAGGATTTAATGAAACCAAAATTGAGTTTCTTGGCCATCAGACTAAATGCTGTGTTTGGCATAAACCAAGCACCATGCATCATCAAAAATACATCATCCCTACTGTGAAACGTGGTGGTGGCTGCATCATGCCCTGGAACAGGCCCTGGAAGGCTTGTGAAAGTAGAGGGAAAAATGAATGCAGCAAAATATGGGAAATCCTGGAGAAAAAGCTGATGCAATCTGCAAGAGAACTGAAACTTGGGAGAAGATTTATTTTCCAGCAAGACAATGGCCCCAAGCACAAGGCCAAAACTACACTGGAATGGTTTAAAAACCTTAATGGTCTGGAGTGGCCAAGTCAGAGTCCGGACCTCAATCGAAGAATTTGTGGCTGGACCTGAAAAGGGCTGTTCACTCACAATCCCCATGTAATCTGGCAGAGTTTGAGCAGGTTTGTAGAGAAGAATGGGGAAAAGTCGCAGTGTCCAGATGCAAAGCTGATAGAGACCTATCCACACAGACTCAAGGCTGTAATTGCTGCCAAACGTGCATCTACCAAATACTGATTTGAAGGGGGTGAGTACTTATGCAAACAATTATTTTGTGTTTAATATTTATAATAAATTTAGACCAATTTGTAAAGATTTCTTTTCACTTTAACATTATTTTTTTTCTGTTGATCAGTGTCAGAAAAGCCAAATTAAATCCATTGATTCAGTGTTGTAAAACAATAAAACATGAAAACTTTCAAGGGGATGTGAGTATCTTTTATAGACACTGTATAGATAGCTAGGGAGCCTAAACCTTTTGCACAGTACAGTAGTAATTTTATGTGTTTCATTGTCCTGCCTACAGAAAAACAATTCATGATATATGTGCATGATGATAAACCTGATTCTGATATGGGTCTCTTTTGTGGACTGAGAGTGCGGAGGGGGCAGGGAGAGGATAATCGTGGTTGGGAAAACGGGAAGGGAAAGGGCAGGGAACAGGAAGCACCAGAGTGACATTCTGTTATGATCAATAAACCAATTGTTTGGAATCAAATGACCTTGTCCGATGTCTTGGGGCTGGGTGTGTCTGCACCCACACCACCCTGTTTGAACAGAGTAAATGACATTAATAACGTTTTGAGAGATAAGCAGAATGCACGCAATGATACCTGTTGTCATGCCCTGTGCGCCTGTAGCTATCCTGACATAAACTGTACTTCGAGGTCAAGTCTGGAAAGAATGACCATTGTTTGACATGTACAAAAATCAGTCATTGCACATACTCTGGAGCTGCTACACTTCTGCATTCTGTTACTGATTTACCTCGGTGCACTGTGCAATAGACTGAATGCTCATTTACAGCATTGTTTACCGCGATTCAAATAAAACCGCCGTGATCGAATAGCAGAACAGGGTTGGTGGGCTGAATGGCCTAATCTGCTTCTGTTTTATGGTTCCTGAACGGGTACGGATAACTTCACTCACCACAGCTGATTCTGCAACCTACTGACGCTACAACATCTCACGTTCTCAGGCGCCATGGTAGCTTAGTGATTAGCGTGACGCTATTGCACCATGGTGTATTTGGAGTTTAGAGTTCAGTTCTGGCTCCATCTATCAGGAGCTTGTACATTCTCCCCGTGGATTTCCTCCGGCTGCTCTGGTTTCCTCCCAGAGTCCAAAGACGTACTGTTAATTGGTCATTGTAAATTGTCCCGTGATTAGGCTAGGGTTAAATAGGTGGATTGCTGAGCACTGTGATGGGCCTGATGGCCTGTTCAGATCTGTATATCTAAATAAAACAAAATTACTTTTTATTTGCATAATTTTTCTTCTTACAATGGTTATTTGACCATCACTGTTTTTAGATAGACACTATATTGATCCCAAAGGAAATTGCAATGTCACAGTAGCATTACAACTGCATAATTATGCAAATATTAGAAGTTAGAAAGAATAAAAATAAGTTACATCAAATGGTCTAACAGGATGGGGTCCTCACTTTCCCAGCCATTGGTTGAGTCATTATAGAGCCTAATGGCATTGTTACGTGAATGAAATTGCCAGAGAAAATTACTGGTTGATACAAAGCAGCTTCTTTATTCAACAAGACAAGGTACAGCAAACATCATACGGAGACACTTTCAGTGGAAAGGTCCACTGGCCCAAAGTGGGTCTCGATATTTATACATATTCATATTTACGAAGTACTGTATAGACAATGCTTTCTTTTGAAACTACATACAAACTTCACACCTCCTGATTCACATCCATCCCACAGCATTGTCTGGACTGGGATTCACAGCTTTCAGGAATGCATTGTTCCAAATTAAATTACAGGACATTTTCAATGAACAGAAGACTGATAGCCAAAGCTATTTGCTAAATGTAAATGACCAAAACCCAAAAAACACTCTCAACAGTAACAATGACCTCATATAGTGTTCTTTGGAGCAGTGCAGTTGTCTTAGGCTACATCCACACTACGCCGGATAAATCAGTAACGGAAGCTTTTTCTCTTCGTTTTTACCCTCCGTTCACACTAAAACGGCATTTACGTCCCCTGAAACCGGAGCTTTTCAGAAACGCTTTCCAGGGTGGGTATTCTTGAAAACACTGCTTGGGCAGATCAGTGTGGATGGGGTAACTGGAGACTTCTGAAAATGGTCTCAAGACGGCCGCGCGCCATTTCATTGTTTTCTTAAACGCAACCTAACAATTTCAGAACAGACAGCAACAAGACTGAAGCCAGAAGAGTTAGAAATGTACTCACCAAATACTTTGACCCATAACTTACTGAATAAATAAGTATACTCACTTTGCCCTGTTTTTTGTCCTTGCTCGCATGAAGGTGGTTTACCTATTTATGCAAGTACTTCTCTGACAGTAGATGTGTAACAGTCTAATGTAACATTGTATGGAAATACAAGATAACACTGATGCAGCGATGTTTTATACATTTAACAAGGTGCTTTAATAATGCAACAGAGTTAGTCAGTTTTTCAATTATCGTCATCAGCCGGGTCAATCTGTCCGTGAACACCCTGTCGGTTGCTGTCGTACGCTCCACTATTTGTTTTGTTTTTAGTTTTAAGTTCTCCTGCGTGAGAGCCAACAGCTGTCTGTCGTTTTAAGTTTTTCTAGTGTGTAACTACACAATACGTGCACTTTTACGGCGAGATTTAACAACAAACATGTCGCTTATTTTCGGTAGATTCGCCAAAATCTCCCACTTCAGTGTGGATAGCGGTACTTTCAAAAACGTATAGTGCAGACGCCTCTCGTTTTTACGCGAAACCGGCATTTTCAAAATTATCCGGTCTAGTGTGGATGTAGCCTAAGTCTATTACTAAAAGTGTTCCTCTGTTCAGCCAAGATTGCATGCAGAGGGTAAGAAACATTGTTCAGAAATGCCACGATTTTCCAGAGGGTCCTTTGTTCTACCACAGCCTCCAGTGTGTCCAGTTTGACTGCTATAACAGAGCCAGCCTTTCTCATCAGTTTATTAAGCCTGTTGGCATCGCCTGTGTTGATGCCATGGCCCTAGCACGCCATTGCATAGAAAATTGTACTGGTGACAACAGACATAGAATATGTGAAAGAGAGGCCTGCATACTCCAAAGGACCTCAGTCTCCTCAGGAAGTAGAGGCAACTCTGGCCCTTCTTCTACACAGCCTGTGTTGGTGCTCCACTCAAGTCTGTCATCCAGATGCACCCCCAGTACTTGTAGGTCCTCACCACATCCATGTCCTCACCATCAATAGTATCAGGAAGCAGTGCAGCCTTAGTCTTCCTAAAATCCGTCACCATCTCCTTTGTCTTACTGATGTTGAGCTGCAGATGATTCAGCTTGCACCATTTGACAAAGTCCACCACCAGGACCCTGTGTTTGTCCTCCCGAACTCCCTTTATACACCCAACTATTGCTGGCCATCAGAGAATTCCTGCAGAGGACATGACTTGTGCACAGTTTTTCATAAATTCTATTGTATTATTTTCCTGGAAATGCCTGCAAGGAATTGAATTTCAAGGTAGTATATGATCATATATGACCATGAGATATAGGGACATAGAAAACCCACAGCACAATACAGGCCTTTTGGCCCACAAAGCTGTGCTGAACATGTCCTTACCTTAGAAATTACCAAGGGTTACCCAAAGCCCTCTATTTTTCTAAGCTCCATGTACCTATCCAGGAGTCTCTTAAAAGCCTCTGTCATTTCCACCTCCACCACCGCTGCTGGCAGCCTATTCCACTCACTCAGCACCCTCTGCGTAAAAAAAAAACTTATCCCTGACATTTCCTCTGTACCTACTACCAAGCACTTTAAAACTATGATCTCTCAAGCTACCATTTCAGCCCTGGGGAAAAAGCCTCTGACTATCCACACGATCAATGCCTTTCATCATTTTGCACACCTCTATGAGGTCATCTCTCATTCTCCTTTGCTCCAAGTAGAAAAGGCCCAGTTCACTCGACCTATTCTCATAAGGCATGCTCCCCAATCCAGACAACATCCTTGGAAATCTCCTCTGCACACTTTCTGTGGTTTCCACGTCCTTCCTGTAGTGAGGTGACCAGAACTGAACACAGTACTCCCAAGTGGTGTCTGATCAAGGTCTTATATAGCGGTAACATTACCTCAAGGCCGTTGAACTCAATCCGATGGTTGACAAATGCCAACACACCATACACCTTCTTAACAACACTGTTGACCTGTGCAGCAGCTTTGAGTGTTCTATGGACATGGACCCCAAGATCCCTCTGATCATTAATACTATATTCTGTCTTCAAATTTCACCGACCAAAATGAATCACCTCACACTTATCTGGGTTGAACTCCATCTGCCACTTCTCAGCCCAGTTTTGCATCCTTTCAAAGTCCCGCTTTAACCTCTGACAGCCCTCCACACTATCCACAACGCCCCCAACATTTACTAACTCATCCCTCCATTTCCTCATCCAGGTCATTTATAAAAATCACGAAGAGTAAGGGTCCCAGAACAAATCCCTGAGGCACACCACTGGTCACCAACCTCCATGCAGAATATGACCTGTCTACAACCACTCTTTGCCTTGTGCTGGCAAGCCAGTTCTGAATCCACAAAGCAATATCTCTTTGGATTCCATGCCTAGCAGCAGAATAAGGCCATTTGGCCTATCGAGTCTGCTCCACCATTTCATCATGGCTAATCCATTTCTCTCTCAGCCCCAATCTCCTGCCTTCTCCCCATATCCCTTCATGCCCTGACCAATGAAGAATCTTTTAAGGTGTACTTTGATAATAAATTTACTTTGTCGTTTATTTACTGAGCTTGCAAAGAAGCAATTCACAAAAGATCTCCAAAACACACTGAAGACTGTTCATACACCTGCAATCTACTAGAGTTGAAACTAGTGAGGATCACTTTTTTTTTAAACTACAGAGGAATTGTTTTGAACACCTTGGTTGTTGTCAGTTCCCATTAAGGTGCTGAGGACCTTCTCCAAGTATGTGAGATGCTACACATCAGAGACTTGCCCTCTTCTGGGTGGCTCATATAGTTTCTGCTTTAATAAATAAGCTGCAGCAAACAATCTTTTTATTATAAATCTGTTATCTATGTGGGCAAAACTGATAGATTGTGGACTTTAGGAAGGGGAATTTGGGGGAGGGAACACACACCAGTTCTTATTCGATGGGTCAGCAGTGAAAAGGCTGAGTAGTTTCAAGTTCCTGGATGTCAGTATATCTGAAGGTCTATCCTGGCCCAACATACTGATGTAATTGTGAGAAATGCACCTCAGTGGCTAAATTTCAGTAGGGGTTTGAGGAGGTTTGGTATTTCACCAAAGACTCTAGCAAATTTCTACAGATGTACTGTGGGGAGCATCCTGACTGGCTTCTTCACCGTCAGGAATGGAGGTACCAGTGAACTGGATGGGGGAAAACTGCAGAGGGATGTAAACTCAGCCAGGCCATCGTGGGCACTGGCCTCCCCACCTCTGCGTGTATCTACCAAAGGTGATGGCTCAAGAAGGCAGCATCCATCGTGAAGGACACTCACCATCCAGGCCATGTGATCTACTCCTTTCAAAGTACAGGAGCTTGAAGATGCATTTTCAGCATTTCCCTTTCCACCATCCGATTTCTGAACAGTCCACAAACACTATTTTGCAGTCTTTTTGCTCTAATTTTTGTATATTCTTGTGTATGTATTGCACTGTACTGCTGCTCCAAAACAATGAACTTCCCAACAGTGATAGTAAACCTGTTTTGGCCCCAAACATCAACTGTACTTTTTCCATCGATGCTGCCTGGCCTGCTGAGTTCCTCCAGCTTTTTGTGTGTGTTGCTCAGATATCCAGTATGTGCAACTTTTCTCTTGTTTGTAATAAACCTGATTCTGTTTCTGTGGGTTGTTCAAAGTATATGAATGTGTGTATCTACATCAAAGAACAGTTTTTCTAATATAAGAGTTAGATAAGTCTTAATTACATCAACGATCCTAGCATTGCTTCATGTTGTGTGGACCTTCATGCATCTCACTCTCCAGTTCTTCAGTGTCTTTCAGAAAACCTTGAGGCTCTTCATCAATTCCACAGCTTCTGTCTCCTGCGTGGCGGCAGCTGTTCAACTGCCATACATAGAACATAGAATATATAGTACAGCACATTACAGGCCCTTCAGCCCACAATGTTGTGCTGACCCTCAAACCCTGCCTCCCATATAACCCCCCCACCTTAAATTCCTCCATATACCTGCCTAGTAGTCTTTTAAACTTCACTAGTGTGTCCGCCTCCACCACTGACTCAGGCAGTGCATTCCACACACCAACCACTCTCTGAGTGAAAAACCTCCCTCTAATATACCCCTTGAACTTCCCTCCCCTTACCTTAAAGCCATGTCCTCTTGTACTGAGCAGTGGTGACCTGGGGAAGAGGCGCTGGCTGTCCACTCTGTCCATTCCTCTTAATATATTGTACACCTCTATCATGTCTTCTCTCATCCTCCTCCTCTCCAAAGAGTAAAGCCCTAGCTCCCTTAATCTCTGATCATAATCCATACTCTCTAAACCAGGCAGCATCCTGGTAAATCTCCTCTGTACCCTTTCCAATGCTTCCACATCCTTCCTTTACTGAGGCGACCAGAATAGGTACTCTATAGGTACACAGTACTCCAAGTGTGGCCTAACTAGAGTTTTATAGAGCTGCATCATTACATCATGTCTCTTAAACTCTATCCCTCGACTTATGAAAGCTAACACCCTATAAGCTTTCTTAACTACCCTATCTACCTGTGAGGCAACTTTCAGGGATCTGTGGACATGTACCCCCAGATGCCTCTGCTCCTCCACACTACCAAATATCCTGCCACTTACTTTGTACTCTGCCTTGGAGTTCGTCCTTCCAAAGTGTACCACCTCACACTTCTCCGGGTTGAACTCCATCTGCCACTTCTCAGCCCACTTCTGCATCCTATCAATGTCTCTCTGCATTCTTTGACAATCCTCTACACTGTCTACAACACCACCAACCTTTGTGTCGTCTGCAAACTTGCCAACCCACCCTTCTACCCCCACATCCAGGTCGTTAATAAAAATCACAAAAAGTAGAGGTCCCAGAACAGATCCTTGTGGGACACCACTAGTCACAACCCTCCAATTTGAATGTACTCTCTCCACCACAACCCTCTGCCTTCTGCAGGCAAGCCAATTCTGAATCCACCTGGCCAAACTTCCCTGGATCCCATGCCTTCTGACTTTCTGAATAAGCCTACCGTGTGGAACCTTGTCAAATGCCTTACTAAAATCCATGTAGATCACATCCACTGCACTACCCTCATCTATGTGCCTGGTCACCTCCTCAAAGAACTCTCAGGCTTGTTAGGCACGATCTGCCCTTCACAACACCATGCTGCCTGTCCCTGATCTGACCATGATTCTCTAAATGCCCATAGATCCTATCTCTAAGAATCTTTCCCAGCAGCTTTCCCACCACAGACGTAAGGCTCACTGGTCTATAATTACCTGGACTATCCCTGCTACCTTTTTTGAACAAACCTAGGGAATATTCAGGCCCCAGGGACTTATTCGTCCTAATGTATTTTAACAACTCCAACATCTCCTGTCCCTTAATATCAACATGCTCCAGAACATCAACCTCACTCATATTGTCCTCACCGTCATCAAGTTCCCTCTCAGTGGTGAATACTGAAGAGAGGTATTCATTGAGGACCTCGCTCACTTCCACAGCCTCCATGCATATCTTCCCACTTTTATCTCTAATCGGTCCTACCTTCATTCCTGTCATCCTTTTGTTCTTCACATAATTGAAGAATGCCTTGGGGTTTTCCTTTACCCTACTCGCCAAGGTCTTCTCATGTCCCCTTGCTCTTCTAAGCTCCTTTCTTGCTACCCTATATTCCTCAATAGACCCATCTGATCCTTGCTTCCTAAACTTCATGTATGCTGCCTTCTTCCACCTGACTAGATTTTCATTTATCACCCATGGTTCCATCACCCTACCATTCTTTATCTTCCTTACCGGGACAAATTTATCCCTAACATCCTGCAAGAGATCCTTAAACATTGACCACATGTCCATAGCACATTTCCCTGCAAAAACTTCATCCCAATTCACACCCACAGGTTCTAGCCTTATAGCCTCATAATTTGCCCTTTCCCAATTAAAAATTTTCCTGTCCTCTCTGATTCTATCCTTTTCCATGATAATGCTAAAGGTCAGGGAGCGGTGGTCACTGTCCCCCAGGTTCTCACCCACTGACAGATCTGTGACCTGATCCAGTTCGTTACCTAATACTAGATCTAGTATGGCATTCCCCCTAGTCGGCCTGTCAACATACTGTGACAAGAATCCATCCTGGACACACTTAACAAACTCTGCCCCATCTAAACCCTTGGAACTAATCAAGTGCCAATCAATATTAGGGAAGTTAAAGTCACCCATGATAACAACCCTGTTATTTTTGCACCTTTCCAAAATCTGCCTCCCACCCTGCTCCTTGGTATCTCTACTGCTACCAGGGGACCTTTAGAATACCCCCAGTAGAGTAACTGCTCCCTTCCTGTTCCTGACTTCCACCCATACTGACTCAAAAGAGGATCCTGCTACATTACCCACCCTTTCTGCAGCTGTAATAGTATCCCTGACCAGTAATGCCACCCCTCCTCCCCTTCTTCCCCCCCTCTATCCCTTTTAAAGCACTGAAATCCAGGAATATTGAGAATCCATTCCTGCCCTGTTGTCAGCCAGGTCTCCATAATGGCCACTACATCATAATTCCATGTATGTATCCAAGCTCTCAGTTCATCACCTTTGTTCCTGATGCTTCTTGCATTGAAGTACACACACTTTAGCCCTTCTACCTTACTACCTTTACACCTTTTATTCTGCTGCTCTTTCTTCAAAGCCTGGCTTTACTCCATGGACTTCTTTCACTGCTCTATCGCTCTGGGTCCCACCCCCCTTCCAAATTAGTTGAAACCCTCCTGAATCATGCTAGTAAACCTACCAGCAAGGTTACAGACTAAGCCATCGAGAAATGATGCCCCTTTCTGATTGCTGAGCAGCAAGATGGTAGCATCTGGGATAAATTGGGAGTATTCCTATTGACCCAGCCAGTTTACACTGTCAAAGTCAAAATCAAGTTTGTCATCTGCATAAATACATGTACACACAGGTGCAATGAATAACTTAGTGGTGCTAGGAAGTTTGTGAACCCTGTAGAATTTTCTGTATTTGTGCATGAATATGATCTAAAATATGATCAGATCTTCATACAAACCAGATAAAGAGAGCCCAATTAAATAAATAACAGTTGTTTGTTCATTTATTGAGAAAAATGATCCAATATTACATGCATGTGTTGGAAAAAGTATGTGAACCTTTGCTTTCAGTAACTGGTGTGACCTTGTACAGCAATAACTTCAACCAAACATTTCTGGTAACTTGATCAGTTCTGCACATTGACTTGGAGGAATTTTAGACCATTCCTTCTTACAAAACTGCTTCAACTCTGGGATGTCGGTGGGTATGAACTGTTTGTTTCAGGTCATTCCACAACATTTTTATAGGATTAAGGTCGGACTGTGACTCGGCCATTCCAAAACACAAATTTTCTTCTTTTTAAAGCACTCTGTTGTTCATTTACTCATGTCTTTCAGATCATTGTCTTGTTGCATTACCCAGCTTCTTTTAAACTTCAGATGACACACTCCTATCCTGGCATTCTCCTGCAAAATGTCTTGATACAATGTTGAATTCATTTGCAAGCTGTCCAGACCCTGAGGCAGCAAAGCAGCCCCAAACCATTATGCTCCTTGCACCATGCTTCATAGTTGGGATGAGGTTTTGGTGTTGGTGAGCAGTGCCCTTTTTCCTCCAGACATTGCAAAATGCATTTCTGCCTTAAAAATTCAACTTTTGTCTTATCTGCCCACAGAATATTGTCCCAGAAGCGAGTAGAGCATCCAGGTGGTCTTTTGCAAACTTGAGTCATGCAGTGTTTTTTAAAGAGAGCAGTGGTTTCCTTCCATGAACACCATTCTTGTTCAGTGTTTTTCCTACAACGGACCCATGAACGGAGACTTAGCAAGCTCCAGAGATTCTGCAGGGTGCAGACTCCTAGGGAGAGTAGTGACAGTACAGAGTTTCCTCCATGTGCAGACAGTCTCTCTTACTGCGGACTGATGAACACGCAGGTCTTTAGAAATGCTTTTGAAGCCTTTTCCAGCTTCGTGCATCTCTGCAATTCTTCTTCTTCTGAAAGTTGTTTTGATCATAAACAGATTTTTCTTGGGAAGAGCAGGCTCTGTCAGTAACCTGACTTTGCTTTTTTTTATAGGGCAGGTCACCTCTACAACCCACGCATCCAATCTCATCTTATTGATTAGTACACCTGACTCCAAATAGCTCTTGTAGGAGGCATTACCCCAGAGATTCACGTGCTTTCCAACAGATATATGTAATATTGGGCCATTTTTCTCAATAAATAAATGAACAAGTATAATATTTTTGTGCTATTTATTTAATTGTTTTCTTTATCTCATTTTAGGACTTGAATGAAGATCTGACCACATTTTAGATCATCTTTATGCAGAAATAGAGGAAATTCTACAGGGTTCACACACTTTCCAGCACAACTGTAATTGCAGAGGAACCTAGCTGAGTACTAGGTATATAGTATGAGTTCTATATAGTGCATTTACTATATACTACATATAGAACAGGAGGGCTCTATCAGTTGTTTAAACTGCCCAATACATCACTGGCAGCAGGCATCGTGTATCAAGGATTTACTGTATACTGGTGACCCCCTCTTTACGAAAGTTCGCTTTATGCCACTTCATTTTTACAAAAGACCTACATTTAGTACCTGTTTCACTAACCAGAAGAAATCCGAAGAGGAGTTTCGCTTTTACAAAAAATGCGCCCGCTTTAAACTTGTGTTTACCCCGAGAAAGACTACCATGACTGTGAAGCCTTGCGCGGGCAGGTGTGCGCGCAAATGCGTGTACATGCCGATTTTTTTTTTCTACAAATCGGTTTTGGCTAAATCTTCCCGATTCTGATAAGTGAAACTACACTGTACATACATTATTTCTACTTTATATAGGCTGTGTATTTATCATATTATTCCTGCCTTTACTATATGTTAGTGTTATTTTAGCTTTTATGTGTTATTTGGTTTGATTTGGTAGGTTATTTTTGGATCTGGGAACACTCAGAAGTTTTTGCCATATAAATTAATGGTAACTGCTTCTTCGCTTTACACCATTTTGGCTTACGAAAGGTTTCATAGGAGCACTGCACTTTCGGATAGCGGGGGACATCCTGCACTCAGAAATCATCATCATAATTATGTGACATATCATATGGCGTGAGTGATCAGTGTCTTTGACCATCATTGTTCTTGATAAACATAACTACAGAGTGGTTTGCCTTCTGGGCAGCGTCTTTACAAGATGGAGGACCCCAGCCATTATCAATACTCTTCAGAGATTGTCTGCCTGGCATCAGTGGTGGCATAACCAGGGCTTGTGATATGCACCAGCTACTCGTACAACTATCTACCACCTGCTCCCATGGTTTCATGTGACCCTGATCTTTGGGGGGAGAGTGTGTAAGCAGGTTATACTACATCTTTCCCAAGGGTGACCTGTAGGTTAGCTGCGGGAAGGAGCGCCTTACTCCTCCTTTGGTATTGATGTATCTCCACCCGTCACCCTATATAGAAGGTGCTGGATGAAGGTAAACAGTTTCATGAAGGATCCAACCCACTCTGCTCATGGACTGTTTGTCCTACTCCCATCAGAAAAGAGCATCCTCGTCAGAACCACCAAACTCACAGAGAGTGACTTCCCCCAAGCCATCAGGCAGATGAACTCCTCCACCCATTAACCCACCCACCACTCCACCCCTCCCACTACTACATCCACACCAGCCACTGTCGGAGTCGCGTTAAGTTCAGATACTCTTGCACTTAGAGTCGTTTTTGTACATACAGTTAGTCCATGTATATAAACTTCAAACCTCAAAGCTCCTCCCCATGCACAAGCAGCAGCAAAGCTCCCAAAGATCGATCTCCCCCCTCCCCCACCCGCCCTCGCTCTCCGACAGGACCCCACCCCCCTCTCATGGCGCTCACCCTCGCCATTCTCAGCATCCTCTGCTCCCATCAGATTTACAAACTCGCTCTCCGCTCCACGTTGACAAGTACAGTATTGTGCGAACATTTTAAGTACCCTAGCTATACAGTAGAGAGTGGTGAGGACAGCCCAGTGCATCTGCAGATGTGAACTTCCCACTATTCAGGTCATTTACAGACACAGTGTGTAGAAAGGGCCCAAACGATCATTGGGTCCCAAGTCACCCCAACCACAATCTGTTCCAGCTGCTACCATCCGGGAAATGGTACCGCAGCATAAAAGCCAGGACCAACAGGCTCTGGGACGGCTTCTTCCACCAGGCCATCAGACTGATTAATTCATGCTGATACGATTGTATTTCTATGCTATAGTGACCGTCCTTACATACTATTTATTACAAATTACTATAAATTGTACATTACACATTTAGATGGAGACGTAACATAAAAGATTTTTACTCATGTATGTGAAGGATGTAAGAAATAAAGTCAATTCAATTCAGTATAAATGTGCTGAAGATTTTTGCACAGTACTGTATGGTACTGAACAATTACTTCTACATTGTGGTTTGGGATGGATTTTATATTGAATAATTTATGCTGCTTCTGATCTGGAGTAACAATCACTTTGTTCTCCTTTACACTTGAATGACAATAAACAATCTTGAATATGCAATGGTATTTTAGCGCATCATAAGATCTTATTTCGATGTATGTACAGAGTAAAGCTCCAAGCCGCTTGATCTGGTGATAACGACCCAGGGTGAGTTAAGTAGTGCTTACTGGGCAGAAGACAGTGCTCTTAAAAATAAACGAGTCTTGATTTTTTTATTATTATTATACCTCTTCAGCAATTGATTCCCTATGTGGAGGATGAAAGTACGAAACATGAGGATCACAGCTTAGCAAATCAACTTCGCTTAGCAAGTGAAGAGAGGCGAGAAATTGTCGAGGTAAATAAGGTACAGAAACATTCTTAAAACTTTATTAAACTGTGTATTTAATTGTTTAATGTTTATGAATGAAGTTAGATGGAATGTGCACTCAATGGCCTCCGGATAGAGGACTGGAAGCGGGTATGGTCTTCTGCTGCTGAAGCCCATCAACTTCCAGTTTTGATGTGTCGTGCATGAAGAGACGTCCTTCTGCACAGGACTGTTATAATGAGTGGTTATTTGATTTACTGTCAGCTTGAACCAGTCTGGCCATTCTCCCCTGAACTCAAAGTTTTTGCAGGAATACTCAATAATATCTATAGAATAATAACCATAACAGAATCAATGAAAGACTGCACCATCTTGGATGTTCAACAAGAGTGCAAAAGACAGCAAACTGTGCAAATACAAAAAGAAAGAAAGAATAATGATGATGATATCAAACAAACAAACAAACAAACAAATAAATAAATAAATAGATTAGTTGAAAACATGAGATGAAGAGCCCTTGAAAGTGAGTCCATAGGTTGTGGGAACATTTCAATGGTGGGGCAAGTGCAGTTGAGGGAGGTTATCCCCTTGATGGTTGAAGAGCTGGAACTGTTCCTGAACCTGGTGGTGTGAGTCCTGAGGCTCCTGTACCTCCTTCCTGAGGAGCTCTCTCATTAACAAGGTGTTTTCGCCCCCAGAATTGCTGCTCATTGGATTTTTATTTTGTTTCTCGCACCTTTTTCCATGTGAACTCTGGAAACTGTTGTGCAGGAAGATCCCAGGAGACCAACGAACGGTTCCTGAGATGCTTCACCTGGCCCCAGCAAACATTCCACAGTCAAAGTCATTGAAATCACGTGTCTTCCTCATACTGACGTTTGATCTGAGCAGCAACTGAACCTCTTGACCATGTCTGCATGCCTTTTGTGCACTGAGTTGCTGCCACGTAACTGGCTGATATTTGCCTTACCGTACAGGTACGTCTAATAAACTGGCCAGTGAGAAGTTTTATGCTCAATGAAATCATGAAGGGAGCGGTGGGGGAAGGAATACTGCTACTCTGTGAATGCTCAGCGTTTCCTTATAAAAACCAAAAGCCATGGATTATTTGAATTCAGCAATGCATCATAACAACCTTCTGTGAAGCATACTCTCCTGTTCCGTTGCAGCATTTCCTAAGCCAAGCTGTGCAGTAATTTGAGATCATGGGTCTGAGCTTGTACCCAGCAGAAATATAAATAGTGAGGGAAAATTCATCCTGTTAATCTGGGGTGGATTCCAGAAATAGAGGAAAGTGTATGTAAACTACTGTCCCACCTGCTTCCTTTTAACTGGTGTGGTTAAAGTTTATTATGGGGCCTACAAATGGAAGGTAGGTTGTGGGAGATTACCCTTTGTTCAGAGTTTTATGGGGGGGAAATAAAATCTTCTTTGATGTGTTTTACATTCTGCTTTTGCTAAAATCCTTAAATTGGATCTCCCACCACTTCAGCTGTTCCGGGACATCACTAATGAGAAGCAGGCTTTCTATTCTGCAGCTGGAAAGAGACACAGTTCAAATGACACCATTGACACATTTCAATAATAAAGCTGACTTATCTTTCTAAACCCAAACCATCAACAAATTTTTTGAACTTCTCTTCAGAAGGACTTTCCATTAGACTAAACAGTCGAGAAGAAGATGTTTAAACTTCAGTCCCGGGCCTGATGTTACTGGAGTTCTAATTGAAACCTATTAAATATTGAAAGGCTTAGATGGAGTTGAAGTGGAGGAGATGTTCCGTGTAGCGGGGGTGTCCAAGACCAGAGGGCACAGCCTCAGATAGAAGGACATCCCTTTAGAATAGAGATGAGGAGTTTCTTTAGCCAGAGAGTGGTGAATCTGTGGAATTCATTGCCACAGATGTGGGGGCCAAGTTATTGGGAATATTTAAAAGGGGGCTTGATTAATAAGGGTGTGAAAGGTTATAGGGAGAGGGCAGGAGAATGAGGTTGAGAGAGAGTAAATCAGCCATGGAGGGGGCATGATGGGCTGAATGGCTTGATTTGCTCCTAATGGTCTAAGCTGTACACTTGTCCTGGCGACAGAATTTGACTGGCAAAAGGTGTGATATGCCCACTGAGCACATTAAGCCTCATTCCTGCAGGCGCCATCATGTTAGAGGTCTGAAACAGGACGGCACAATAGCATTGACAGGATAGCATGGTGGTGCAGTTTTTGGCCACCATGACTACAGAGCCAGTGATCAGGGTTCAATTTCCGCTGCTGTCTGTAAGGAGTTGCTCCCTTCTCCCGGTGACCTCCTGGGATTCCTTTGGGTGCTCCGGTTTCTCTCAGTATTGCAAAGACATATGGGTTCGGGTTGGTATGTTGTGGGGAGTGCTATTATGGTGACACTTGTGGACTGCCTCCCCCAGAGCAATGCTCGGACAGTATTGGTCATTGACGTAAACGGTGCATTTAACTGCATGTTTCGATGTACATGTGACAAATAAAGCTAATCTGTAAATCTACTCTTTGAAAAGAAAACTCCCCCATCAACCACCTCTGGGGGAGGGGGAAACTAGTCTCTTTTCAAAAATGCAGATTAACCCTAAAACATATAGGTATGTCTTTCCTTCTATTACTGTGGCAATTCGTTCAGGTGGAAGTGGATGTAGGGGTGATTTCTGTAGCCAGAGGATGGTGATTCTGTGGAATTTCTTACCATAGACGGCTGTGGGTATATTTAAAGCCAAAGTTGATGGGTTCTTGATTAGTCAGCGTAAAGGCAGAAGAATGGGGTTGAGAGAGATAATAAATCAGTTTTGGAATGGTGGAGCTGACTCAATGGGGCAAATGGCCTAATTCTGCTCCTGTGTCTTATTGGTATAGATTTTTCAACCTCCTGATCTAATTTTAGAAACAGAAAACCTACAGCACAATACAGACACTTTGGCCCACAATGCTGTGCCGAACATGTACTTACTTTAGAAATTACCTAGGGTTACCCACAGCCCTCTCTTTTTCTAAGCTCCATGTACCTATCCAAAAGTCTCTTAAAAGACCCTATTGCATCAGCCACCACCACAGTCGCCAGCAGCCCATTCCACGCACTCACCACTCTCTGAGTAAAAGAACTTATCCCTGGCATCTCCTCTGTACCTACTTCCAAGCACCTTAAGATTGTGCCCTCTCGTGTTAGCCAATTTTGTATAAAATGCTTAACTTAGCGATGCTTATCTTGGGGATTGTTCTTCCCACTGTTTGTAGATGAAGCTGCCAGAGATGGTTTATATTTTTCTCCAGGATTTTAGTATTTTTCTTATCCAGTGTGATGGAATTGATAGCTTGTTGGTTTTTGAAATTTGTGGATAACTTTGGTCTTGCATGCATCATCTGCCATAACTTAAAGGTGTGTGGAATTCTTAATGTGCAAAATATCACATCTCATCTGCCTGTACAGAAAGAAAATCGCAAGAAGTGCGACAGTAATAGAAAACAACTAAGAGAGAATTCATTGAAGATACTGATGCAGATTCTATTCTGCTTCATTCAACTGAGAGTGTCATCCGATTACTCTCAATTATAAGTTGAATCTTCTTACTTAGTCAAAGTGAAATTTGTGAAACCTTGGTGAGGTCTTTTCATCAGCTCCTAAATTGCTTTAAGTACACATGAAATGCTGAGCATCTGTTTGCATCACTAAGCAATAGGAATCCGCCGCATTATTGAGATACTAAACACTGTAGTGATTTCACAAGATGTTTTAAATTGTGTTGTGGAAACCATTACAAAGTTTCTATCTTAAATGCACTTACATAACTCTGCTGACTTGTAAGCCAGGTCAAAATCTGTGAATGCATGAAATGTTGGATGTGTCGTTGATTTTCATCTCGTGAAGTAACTTACTGTTTTGTACCTTCTTGATAGAGAATTATAGTGCTGGGCCTGAAACTTTATGGGTGAGTGCTTGTAAGCTATGTAGTTTTAGAACTGCCAAGAATTTGTCCAACTCATTCCAAGAAATGTTCCAAAATGTAGTTTTAACTTTCAACTTCCAACTTTGAAAATGCCATTGCGAAGAAAGCAGGCAGTGCTGCTCCTTCCTTAGCAGTTTGCGAAGATTTGGTATGACATCTAATACTTGACAAACTTCTGTAGGTGTGTGGTGGAGAGTATATTGACTGGTTGCACCTCAGCCTGATATGGAAACACCAATGCTCTTGACCAGAAAATCCTACAAAAAGAAAGTAGTGGATATGACCCAGTTCATCATTAAAGCCACCATTCAGCATACACGCAGAGCTGTCGTGACTAAACAGCATCCATCATCAGGGACCCCCAACACCCAGGACATACTGTCTTCTTGCTGCTGCCATCAGGAAGGAGGTACAGGGACCTCAGGACCCACACCACTAGGTTCAAGAACGGTTATTAAACCCACTCGACCATCAGGTTCTTAAACCAGAGAGGATAACTTCACTCAGCTTCACTCACCGCATCACTGAGCTGTTCCTTCAACCTGTGGACTCACTTCTGAGGACTCTTCATCTCATGTTCTCAATAATTATTGCTCATTTATTTCTTGTTATTGTTTCTTTTGTATTCTCACAGCTGTTGTCTTTTGCACACTGCTTGTTTGTCCGTCTTGTTGAGTACAGTCTTTCATTGATTCTGTTGTGTTTATTGGATTTAGTGTGTATGCCCCCAAGAAAACAAAGCTCGTGGTATATGAGCTTTGATTTTAAATTTACTTGGGGGTGGAAATGGACTCTCTGACAGTGGTGTCTGAAAAGAGGATGCTTTCCAAGGTGCGTGCCATCTTGGACAATGTCTCCCATCCACTCCATAATCTACTGGTTAGGCACAGGAGTACATTCAGCTAAAGACTCATTCCACCGAGATGTAACACAGAGCGTCATAGGAAGTCATCCCTGCCTGTGGCCATCAAACTTTACAACTCCTCCCTCGGAGTGTCAGACACCCTGAGCCAATAGGCTGGTCCTGGACTTTATTTCCACTTGGCATGATTAACTTATTATTTAATTATTTATGGTTTTATATTGCTATATTTCTTCACTACTCTTGGTTGGTGAGGCTGTAACGAAACCTAGTTTCCCTCGGGGTCAATAAAGTATGTCTGTCTGTCTGTTGTACTTTGAGGTTTTCCATCTGCCTAGAACTCTGTGATGTTATGGATGATGCTGTTGATGGCTGGACAACCGTAAAGTTGCTCACTGATCCGTAGGACTTGGATATATTTCCTACGACCAATCACAAAATGTTCATTGTCTCTTTTTATGAAGTTAATCCCTTGCAGGCATTTAAGATACCATTTCCGTGTGTCAGTCCTTCTTTGCGAGCTGGGACACATCTATCAAACCGTGTAACAATTAGATGAGCTTTTTGCAGAACTTCAGTTGTTGATAAAGGGGCGTACAGGAGTGAGATAAGAGATCAGCTGGTGGAGTGGTGTTGCATCCTCGGCCTTTTACTCAACGTCAGTAAGACCAAGGAATTGATTGTGGTCTTTCTATTCAACCTCCTGTATAACTTGTGCCCTCCAATCCCGGCAATTTGCTGTGCTCTTTCAATTTTATTGATATCCTTCCTTTAGATAAGGAGGCAGAGAAACAAAGTCAGCAGTAGATGTTTGAAGCTAAATTAATAACCAGCGAAAGCAATTGCAAGTTGTAAATAGGGTCAGATTGACCTGGATGAAAAGACCCAGTTTGAAAGCTGTATATGTGAATACATGATACATCCACAAAACAGCAGATAGATTCACATTGCACGTACTTAGAATTAGGTATGATCTAATTACAGAAATGTGGCTGAAAAGTGAGAAAAGGTGGAATTATAGACACAAGATTCTGCAGATGCTCGATATCTTGAGCAATACGTGCAGAATGTTGGAGGAACTCAGCAGGTCAGGCAGCATCTCTGGAGAGAAATAAACAGACAACGTTTCGGGTTGAGACAGTTCTCTTCAGGTCTGCTTTTAAAATGGTAGACAAAGTTGTAATTGTTTTAATTGACCTACCAAAACCCCAACTATCAAAGGTTAATTTATTATCAAAGTGTACAACTCTGAAATTATTCTTCTCCAGATAGACACAAAATCAAGAAAGAGAAGACTCCCAACCTCTCCTCCCCGCACAAAAAGATGAACAAAAACAGAATAGGCACATCAACTAAAATGTCAATTCTAAATAGGCAAGGAAGGGTTATTTGTCTGGTTTATCTAAATCCACCATATTCTAGGTACGGTCCTCTGGATTGTTAGTATTCATCTATTTAGTAATACAGTTGTAAATCACAAGAGATGGCAAGACTCCCAACAATTCCAGTTCTTTAGTAGAAGTTTATGTTGATTTGAATGTTTATTGATGTTTTTAAAGCTGACATGAGTGACTATATTAATGGACAAGGTAGTAGCCGTCCAACAGTATTTAGATTCTGCTCCCAGAAGGATGACAACACAATGATTGTAACCTCAGCCAGCTCCATCATGGTCAATAGCCTCCCCAGTATCCAGATCACCTTCAAAAGGTGATGCCTCAAAAAGGTGACACCCATTACCCTTGTCTCATTTGCTGTCTCATCAGGGAGGGGGTACACTGCCTGAAGACACATAATCAATGTTTTAGGAACAGCTTCTTCTTCTGCTCCACAATCAGATTTCTGAACGGACAAAAAATCCATGAACATTACCTCAGTATTATCCCCTTCTTCTTTGCACAACTTACTTAATTTATTTTTGATGTGAACTTAATGAAATTTATGTCTTTTGTTACTGTGGTATGTATTCCAATGTACTGTTGCCGACAAAACGACGAAATTCACAACATAGACTTGTGATATTAAGTCTGGTTCTGATTCTGGTCAAGAGCATTGTCCTTTTAAGGTGAACGATGTGATTCAGATCTACCTGAAACAATATTTTGGGTGTTTATTTTAGAACAGAATAGTACAGCACTGTAGAGGCTCTTCGGCCCAAGATGTTGTGCTGACCCAGATCCATGATCCCTCTCTCCTACAAAGCCCATAGTCCTCCATTCTTCTTTCATCCATGTGTCTACCTCGATGTCTGTGAGATGTTCCTAATGTTTCAGTCTCAACCACAACCTCTGGCATTACATCTCACGCACCCACCACTCTCTGTGTAAGAAACCTACCTCTGACATCCCTGTTATACTTTCCTCCAATCACCTTAGAATTATCCTCTTTTGTCTTAGCCACTCCCTCTGTAAAAAAAAATCTACCTCTGATATCTCCTCTAAATTTTCCTCCACTCACTTTAAAATTATGCTTCCTCTTATTAGCCGTTGTTGTGCTTGGAAAAAAAATCTCTGGCTGTCCACTTGATCCATGACTCTAACATCGTGTACACTTCTATTAAGTCACCTCTTGTTCTTCTTCACTCCAAAGAGACAATTCCAAGCTCACTCAACCTATCCTCAGAAGGCATGTCCTCTAGTTCAAGCTCGCACAGACTGTACTCATGAGGTATGCTTCTAATCCAGGTTTATCCTGGTAAATCTCCACTGCACCCTCTCTGAAGCTTCCACATCCTTCCTGTAATGAGGCGACCAGACCTGAACACAATACTCTGAATGTGGAGTGGAAACGCAAATGCTTCCTCCCAGTACTTCCTTCCAATTATCATTTTGCACCCTAGAAAAAGTCGTTGGGTGTCCACTCGATCTCAGCCTCTTATCATCTTCTACATCTCTATCAAGTCACCTCTCATCCTCCTTCGCTCCAAAGAGAAAAACACTGGTTCACTCAACTTATCTTCATAAGACATAATGAAGGTATATGGAGGAATTTAAGGTGAAGGGTTATATGGGAGCCAGGGTTTAATGGTCAGCACAACATTGTGGGCCAAAGGGCCTGTAGTGTGCTGTATTGTTTTATAATGTCTAATCCAGGCAACCTCCTGGTAAATCTCCTCTGCACCCTCTCTAAATTCATAGTCATAGAAAAGTAAAGCTAGAAAGAGGCCCTTTGGCCCATCTAGTCCATGCCAAAGCTATTTAAACTGCCTACTTCCATTGACTTGTACTGGTGTCATAGCGCACCCCCCCCCCCCCAAATACGCCTACCATCTATATACCTATCCAGACTTCTGTTAAACGTGGAAATCAAGCTCGCAGGCACCACTTGTGCTGGCGGCTCGTTCCGCATCCTCACCACCCTCTGAGTGACATTTCCCCTCATATCCCCCTCAGATGGAAGTGAACCTTCCATACCCTTCCAATAATGAGGAGACCAGAACTGAACCCAATATCAAAGTGATACATCAGAAAATAATTGTTGTTTAAAGTTTGCTTATGCGGAATGCATTGTTTCCCTTTCGCTGGAAATACCCTTTCTGTTCACATGAATTTAAAGCTTGCAGAAGCTTGCACTCTGGCCCTTATTACCCAATTTCTGATTTATGTGAGAGCGCCTGTTCTGTTTATTAGTTGTGACAAAGTGCATGCTTTATTCCAGACGTAGCTTTGCTCGAGTTCCTGCTGTGGGAACAGCTTTGGTAGGATGTATCAGACCAAAAGCTGTATACGATCCCGCAGCAAGATAGAATGAGTGGACTGGTCACTCTGAAGTTCTTTTGCAATACTCCGATAACGAACTAAAGAAAAGCAGTGGTAAAGGGCCAGAGACTTAATTGTGGAGGAAGAGAAAAGGAATAAATCAAAAAGGAATAATGAATGTCAGTGTTTTGTGTAGTAAAGAGAACCTGCCTATAATCAAAGACAATTCATTTAAGTGCCACAATATGTCAGAACCAGAAGGCTAATAAACTGCTGGGGGAGGGTTAGCATGCCTGGCTCTTACTCCAGCACCGAACTGTTCCCACAGCCTGGGGACTCGCTTTCAAGGGCCCTTCATTTCATGTTCTTGATATTTATTGCTTATTTATTTATTAATTATTGTAATCTTTGGTTTTTTTTACTTTTTGTATTTGCACACTATCTTTTGCACATTGGTTGTTTTGTCCACCGTGCGTACAGTTTTTTATTGATTCTGTCATGGTTCTTTGTATCTACTGTGGATCCCCGCAAGAAAATGCATCTGCAGGTAGTATATTGAGACGTACGTGTACTTTGATAATAAATTTGCTTTAAACTTTGAATTAGCAATCCATTCTTAACCAATTTCAAAGCTCTAAGTAAGTTCAGATGCTGTTTTCTGGAGCAGCGGAGGCTGAGGGGAGATCTGACAGAGGTTTATAACAGTATGAGAGGCAGAGATAGAGTAGACAGGGAGTATCTTTTCCCAAGGGTTGAACTGGTTAATATTCTAGAGGGCATGTATTTGAGGTGAGAGGGGGTAATTTCAAAGGAGATGTGAGGGGCGAGATTTTGTACACAGAGAGTGATGAGTGCCTGGAGTACATACATGTCAGCATATACTACCTTAAGATTCACTTTTTTACAGGCATTCACAGGAGGTCAAAGGATTACAATAGATCAATGAAAAACTACACACAGAGATTGACAAACAACCGATGTGTAAAAGAACTGTGCAAATCCAAAAAAAAAGAAACAAATAATAAATAAGTAAATAACACCTAGAAGATATGTTATAGAATCCTTAGAAAGTGAGCCATAGGTTGTGGGATCTGTTTGGAGTTCAGGTTATCCACACTGGCTCAGGGACCTGATGCTCAAAGGGTTAGAACTGTTGCTGAACTTGGTGGTGTGGGACCTAAGTTCAAAGTAAATTTATAATCAGAGTATGTGTACCTTACCATCTGCATCCCTGAGAGTCATCCTCTTGCGGGTATACTCAGCAAATCCAAAGAATAGTAACTATAACAGCATCAGTGGAAGATCAACCAAACTGTGCAAACGTAAATATAAATAAATAGCAATAAATAATGAGAACATGAAATAACAAGATAAGGAGTCCTTAAAGTAAGATCATTGGTTGTGGGAACATCTCAATGGATAGGCAAGCGAGTGTAGTTATCCCTTTTGTTACCCAAAGTGTTGCTCGTGTAGAACACAGTCCTGCTCCTCTCAGCATACTCTAGTGTGAACAACAGACGGATGCAAAAGCCCACTAACTAACTTTGTGGTTTCCAGTTTCCTAAAGCCAAAGACAGTGATCAAGATTTTTCTTTGTGTCTTGAGGTGTATCTTTTCTGGGGGTCTTCGTTAGTTGGGGTTAACCATGGATGTTGCGCCGTAGCTGTCTAGATCCTCAAGCCAGGGCAGTGTGATATGGAGAGCAAGTTGTTGCCCATGTAACCAGCTTCCCCCCCCCCCACCCCGCAAGACATCTGATAAACCCAAAGGAACAGCGGAGACCGAGAAAAATTCCCCATGAGGGGGTATAGCCTCAGGGCAGCGGAGGTTTGAGATCAGTTTTCCTTCTCCGAGATGAGCTGCCAGCCGCGGCTGATGAGCCTCTGCCCGAAGTGACTGGTTTTAAGGTCAGTTACCAGCCTTTGGCCCTTCTCCTGTTGGTAGAAATGGTTCCACTGGGCTTAGTAGCTAAGCCACATGTAAAAGCTAGGAGCCGGACTTAGTTGTCAGAGGCTATTTGATATACATGCCATTGGGAGCATCTTATAGGTAGTGGGAGTTTATCCCCATTACCACCCCTGGCTATAACAACCTTAAGGAACCATCATATCTTTTATTTACCACTCTAAGAGCTCTG
The DNA here is from genome assembly GCF_030144855.1 of Hypanus sabinus. Classification (NCBI taxonomy): domain Eukaryota; kingdom Metazoa; phylum Chordata; class Chondrichthyes; order Myliobatiformes; family Dasyatidae; genus Hypanus; species Hypanus sabinus. The sequence goes on from NC_082706.1 coordinate 200,343,873, forward strand.
AGCGTGGGGTTTCAAAAGCCTTTTGTACACTCATTGTGATCTCTGTTCTCACTTCCACTTTGTAAAACTGAAAAATGTGTCACTCAAAGAATGCAAATGTTGTGGGTGTCTAACCACAGATTTTGGTGCGGTTACTCACAGGAATTAATACACCAAACAGCTCCTTTTGTTCCTGCACTTGTGACATCTTTACACTATAACAGAACATTACAACACAGTACAGACCATTCAGCCCCCATATGTTGTGCAGACCCTTTAACCTATTTTAACCATTCCCTCCCACATGGCCTTCCACTTTTGTATGATCCATGTGTCCTAGAGGCTTCTAAATGTCCCTGTTGTTTTAAAGATCAAGATTAACTTTATTTGTCACATTGAAGTATTGAAATACAAGTTCTGCCAAAGGGTCTGCGCCCAAAACGTGGGCTGTACTCTTCTCCATAGACGCTGCCTGACTTGCTGAATTCCTCCAGCATTTTGTGTGTGTTGTACAGAGTGAAATATGTGATTTGTGTCAACGACCACCACCGTCCAAATATGTGTTGGGTGCAGCCTGCAAGTGTCAACACAGAACCAACACAACATACTTGCTAACCCTAGCCCCATACGTCTTTGGAATATGGGAGGAAGCCGAGGCGGTCGCTGGGAGAACATACAAACTCCTTACAGACAGCAGCAGGAATTGAACCCTGATCGCTGGCATAGAAATAATGTTACGCTGCTGTGGCCCCTCAGCCTCTACCACCATCCCTAGCAAGCGCAGTCCACGCACTCAGAACTCTCCGTGTGTGTAAAAAAAAGAGAAACCTACCTCTGATATCCTCCCCTATACTTTCCTCCTATCACTTTAAAAGTATGATCTCTCCTCGAAGATCGAGGGAAGATTTGATAGAGGTATGGATAGGGTAAGTGCAAGCAGGGCTTTTTCCACATAGGTTGGGTGGGACTACAACCAGAGGTCATGGGTTAACGGTGAAAGGTGAAAAGTTTACCAGCGCAAGTGGTGAATGAGGGTTTGATGGCATTTAAGAGAAGCTTGGATAAGTACATGGATGAGAGGGGTATGGAAGGCTATGGTCCAGCTGCATTTTGATGGGACCAGCAGAATAACAGCTCAGCATAGAGTAGATGGGCTGAAGAGCTTGTTTCTCTGCTAAGGTGTTCTTTGACTATAACTTCTCGGATTCCCATTTCCCTGCTGAGCTAATTTAAACCCTTCTTCAAAGCACTGCTGGGATTGTTGGTGGAGGCAGATGCTTCAGGGATATTTAAGAGATTTGTGAGCTCGATTTCAATGTTTAAGAGAAGTTTCGATGGGCACTGGGGGTATGGAGGTCTATGCTTCTGGTGCAGGTCAATGGGAGTAGGCAGTTTAAATGGTTTTGGCATGGATTCGATGGACCGAAGGGCGTGTTTCTGAGCTGTTCTTCTGTATGACAATAAAGCTCATATTAGCCAATGCCTTCCTGTCCATGATATTGTACTCAACTCTGTGGATCAAAAGCGTTCTACTTGTATATAAATTACATAGCTTGTAAATAGTGTTTGATTTTGTTTTTGTTTGGGAACTAGCTATTTAAGATCTAGTGTAGTGTAACGAGAAAGGGTTAATTAGCTGATAGTTAAGGGAAGAATTGACCCTAATGCAGTAGAATTCCACAGTGCATATAAGTTGAAAGTGATTTACTTCAGTCTGAAGCAAGTCTTAACGATATATATAGCACAAGGTTTGAAGGCATGAAGTGTGATTTTGTTCTCGTGGATTTGGGGAATCAGATTAAAACATTCACGTACGTGTGAGTAAAAATTTTAAAAATGCACTGAAGTTTACAAACAGTACAACCCATTTTTAAAGGAGAAAAAAAGCAACAGAAGTGATCTAGATGTGACTAAAGGATAGTTAAAGGTACCAGAACATGAATCCAGTTGGTAGGTTAATTGGTCGTTGTAAATTGTCATGTGACTGGGCTAGGGTTAAATTGGTTTGCTGGACAGCATGGCTCAAAGGGCTGGAATGGCCAATTCTGTGCTGTATCTCAATAAATAAATGCATAAATAAGGATGGTGCGACTTGCTGGTGGCTAATGAAACAAAGAAAGCAAGTAAAAACTTTGTTATTCACACTTTTTCTGATAAACTGTCGTTGCAAACAGTGTATGGTCTGGTATCGTTGTGGTGTGGCGGGAATCTCGCCAGGGCAGGATGGACGCAGTGTGTTTGAGGTGAGAAAAGATCTGAGGTTTGATCGATTAGGAACCGAGCCAAATTGGAAAGGTTGAGTCGTGGCCGAGTTGAGGTGGCAAAGCCCAAGCCAGAGGGTAAGGAATGACCTGGGATGTCGGTGTCGAAGGTGAGAGATGGGCAGGTTCGACTTGCTGCTCTGCGGGGTTCACTCATCTCTGTGCTAAACTGACGCCATAGCCTGCAACTAGTGGATTTCTGAATCGGCCGCAGAGATGCCTGGCTTTGTGAACTTTAGTTCTGATCACTGTTTACACAGTTTGTTTTTTCTCTCAGCACACTGGATGTTTGGTCGTCCTATGTTTTTAATGGGTTCCATTGGAGTTCTTTGTTTTGTGACTGCCTGTAAGGAGATGAATCTCAAGGTTGTATAATTATAAAGTGGGTGCATGGAATGCACTGCCAGCGACAGTGGTGGAGGTGGATGCAATAGGGTCTTTAAGAGACTCTTAGATAGGTACATGGAGCTTAGAAAAGTAGAGGGCTCTGCGCTAGGGAAATTCGAGGTAGTTTCTAGAATAGGTTACATGATTGGCACAACATTGTGGGCCGAAGGGCCTGTAATGTACTGTAGATTTTCTACATTTCTATGTCTATACAGACTTAGGTATTAAAATGTGCTTTGAACTTTTGAACCTTAGTTGTTAGCGCGATCACTTTACAGCACCAGCGTTCAACGATCAAACTGATTGCCATTGTATGTAAGGAGTTTGTTCTTTTTCCCCGTGATCATGTTGGATTTCTTCTGGGTGCTTCAGTTTCTCCCCAGTATCACAGACGTATGGTTAGATGGTGATTTATGAGCATGCCATGGCGACGCTTGCGGGCTGCCCCCGGCACATCCTCGGGTTGTCTTGGTCATTGATGCAAACGACTCGTTTCACTGTATGTTTCGATGTTTTGATGCATGCGTGACAAATAAAGCTAATCTTTGCCTTTTAATCAGAGCAGAATGCGTAAAATATTGCCAAAAAATGTAGTGAGGCTGAAGTTATGTTAATAATTTGTGGCCAAGTTTGCAGACGATATGAAGATAGGTGGAGGGGCAAGTAGTGTTGAGGAAGCTGGGAGTCTGCAGAAAGACTTAGACAGATTGGGAGAATGGGCAAAGAAGTGGCAGATGGAATATAGTGTAGGCCAAGAATCAAAACAACAAGGAAAGGGTAAATTCAGAGTTCAAAGTGAATTTATTATCAAAGTGCATATATGTTATCATTTCCAACTGTGAGATCCATTTTCTTGTGGGCCTTCAGAGTAAATACATAGAAGCACAATAGAATTAACTGCACACAAACAAGACAGACAATGTGCCAAAGACTAAAAAACTGTGCAAGTATAAAAAGAATAAAAATAAAATAAAGGGAAAAAAGCAATAAATACCGAGAACATTGGACAGAAAACTTAGAAACATAAAAAACATACATCATCTATATGTGCCAAACATACATTAATACAGTTTAAGGTCGTACACAGGGCCCATATGTCCAAGGATAAATTGGCTCATTTTTATTCTTATATAAATCCTATTTGTGATAGATGTCAATCTGAAATAGCGTCTTTAACTCATATGTTCTGGTCGTGTCCGCTTTTGAAAAAATATTGGAAAGATATTTTTAATATTATCTCTGCGGTATTGAACATTGATTTACAACCCCATCCTATTACCGCAATTTTGAAAATGATGGACTCACTTCATTTATCTTCTTCCGCCTGTCGATTGATTGCGTTTCTTACTCTAATGGCTAGAAGATCTATTTTGCTGATTTGGAAGGAAATTAATCCTCCCACTGTATTTCATTGGTTTTCTCAAACTATGTTATGTTTAAATTTAGAAAAAATTAGAAGTGGTGTATTTGATACTTATATTAAATTTGAAAAGATATGGAGACCATTTATTCAATATTTTCATATGATGTAATATGACCCTGTTTCAAGCCTATTTGATTTTCCAGTTTTAATTTTATATATGTTGAGAGGATCGGAGTTGATGACACTGATGATTATGTATTCTTGTGAGATATTATAAACAGCCCTTTTTTTTTCTTTTTCCAGTTTTTCTTTCTCTCTTTTTCTTTTTTGCTTTTTTTTCTTTATTAGCTATTAGAGTATTAGTTTAGTTTTTTTTGCATAATAATTTTTTTCTTTTCTTTTTTTCTGTTTTTTTATTGTATATTATGATATACCCAGATTTACCTTGTTCATCTATATACTGCATCATCCATGATTTGGGAATACTCATTTATACTGTAATCATTGCTTATGTATTCTTTCATGTGCAATGGAAATGTGTATGTTTGTAATCCCATTACCTATATATCAATTGTATTTTGTTGATATTAATAACAATAATAAAAAGATTGAAAAAGAAAGAAAACCTACAGCACAATACAGGCCCTTCGGCCCACAAAGCTGTTCCGAACATGTCCCTAACTTAGAACTACCTAGGCTTACCCATAGATCTCTATTTTTCTAAGCTCCGTGTAGCCATGCAGGAGTCTCTTAAAAGACCCTATCGTTTCCATCTCCACCGCCGCCACCGACAGCCCATTCCATGCACTCACTACTCTCTGAGTAAGAAGAAGTTACCCCGACATCTCCTCTGCACTTACTTCCAAGCACCTTAAAACTATGCCCCCTCGTGTTAGCCATTTCAGCCCTGGGAAAGAGGGCCGAAGTGTCCTTCAGGGATGAAGAGTCCTTGAAAATGAGTCCATGGGTTGTGGGAACAGTTCAATACTGGGGTGAGTGTTATCCCCTCTGGGTCAAAAGCATAAATGGTTGACGGGCGATGATTGTTCCTGAACCTGGTGGTGTGAATCCCGAGGCTCCTGTGCCTTTTTCCCGATGGCAGCAGTAAGAAGAGAACGTGGCCTGGATGGTGGGGGTCCTTTCCTGCAACAGTGCACGGTGTAGATGTGTTTAACAGTGGGGACATGGTCCTTGTTTGATAGATGGTTTAAAATGTGCATAATGGAAATCAGTTGAACCAGAAGGAGACCTGAGTTCATTACATATGTGAAAGCATATACCAATCTGTCAGTTTATTAATTTGGGATGTTATGTTGAAGTTGTATAAGATGTTGGTGAGGCCTAATTTGGAGTATTGTGTGCAGTTTTGGTCACCTACCTGCAGGGAGGGTGTAAGTAAGGTTGAAAGAGTACAGATAACACTTACAAGGATATTGCTGGTACCAGGGGACCTGAGTTATAAGGAAAGATTGAATAGGTTAGGACTTTATTCCATGGAATGTATGTAAAGGGGGTTTCTTCTTTTTTCTTTGTTACTGTTGGGAAAGGGTTTCTTTTTGTTAACTAGCAGGAATGCTAATTTACTGATAACGAGAATGGTATTCCTTTGTAAACCAAATGGGGATTAATGTTCTTTCTTCTGAGTCTGTAAGCTTTTGTTGACGGGCTTTTGGGCAGATCGGCGCGAGGGGGTCGAGAGAGAGGACGCAATGCTCTAAGCTGGCGAGGATCGGACCCCAAAGGGGGGTCCGAGGCCGGGAGATTCTCCAAGGGGGGGGGGGGGGAATGAAGCTAGATGTGCTTGGTTGACCACTCGGAGGGTCCTGAGCTGTTTGGAGTCGAGGAGTTCGGAGGGTCCTGAGCTGCGAGTCGAGGAGTTCGGAGGGGATCGAATGGTGGCCAGAAGACTTCAGAAATTGAGCTCCAACAGCTGTGCACGAAGTGGTTTGGACTTTGATAAGTTTGGCGCCTTTTCTTTAATTTTCTCTTCATATATACTGTATCGTTATTAATCACTTAGTTATAGTAACCTTTATAAATTGTACTCATTTAATTGCATATGGTGTACTGTCTGTTTTTGGGCGAGGCGGGGACATCACACAGCATCCACACCAGCTGATTACCCAGTTTGGCGGGGCCGAAGGCTGCTCCCCCTAGACAAGAACGAGCTGAGCGAGCCTGAGGCGACCCAGGGAGTTACATGTAGAAGACTGAGAGGAGATTAGATAGAGGTATATAAAATTATGGGGCTTACAGTTAGGCTAAATGCAAGCAGGCTTTTCTCACTGAGTTTGGGTGGGACTATAACTAGAGGTCATGGATTAAAGGTGAAAGGTGAAAAACTTAAGGAGAATATGAGGGGGACTTCTTCACTCAGAGGGTCATGAGAGTGTGGAAGGAGTGGCCTGCACAAGTGGTGGATATAATTCTGGTTTGAACATTTAAGAGAGGTTTGGATAGATACATGGATGGTAGGGGTATGGAGGGCTATGTTCCCAGTGAAGGTCAGTGGGAGTAGGCAGTTCAAATGGTTCAGTGTAGATTGGATGGGCTGAAGGGCCTGGTTTTGTGCTAGTTTTATCTGACTGTGTAACTAATGAGTCTATGGTTTTATCTGACATCTAAAAGAAAATAAAATTTTAAAAGGAGACATGAGATACTGCTGATGCCAGAATGTAGAACAACACAGAATCTGTTGGGAAAAGCTTATCAGGTCGAGAGAGAGGAATTGGAATTGAAAATGGTTTATTATTGTTGCATGTATTGAGATATAATGAAAACTTGTCTTGCATACTGTTACACAGATCAGATGATTACTCAGTGTATTGAGGGAGAACGGGGTCAAACAATATCAGAATGAAGTGTTACAGCTACAGATAAAGTGTAATTCTGGTAAACAAGGAAGTGCAGTGTTGTTACAAGGTAGATAGTGAGGAGAAGACTCCAATGTATTGTGCTGGGGGACTTTTAAATCTGCTTCCCGATGGAAGAGTCAACATTTTGGTCTGAAATTGCATTTTCATTCCTCTTCAGAACTTATCACCTCCCACCCCCAACCCCAGCTTCTCACTTCACCCACACCAACCCACCTTCTCCCTCACTTGGCTTCACCTGTCACCTACCAGCTTGTTCTCCTCCCCCTCCCCCATCTTCTTATTTTGCCTTCTGTTCCCTTCCTTTCCAGCTGATTTCCCTCCAAAGGTGCTGTCTGACCTGCTGCGTTCCTCAGGCATTTTGGGTGTGTAATTTCCAGCATCTACAGAATCTTCAGGGTCTGTAAACTGCAGACAGTCCCCAAACAGTCCTTCCAGCTGGGGCAACATTTCACCTGTGAGTCTGTTGGGGTTACCTACAATATCTGGTGGCTCCCAGTGCGGCCTCCACTGCATCGGGGAGACCCAATGTAGATTGAGGTGCCTCTTCATTATCAAGTAGCTGGATTTGTTTTGCACAATTAGATCATATTTAAATAACATAGACCATATTTAGAATTGGTTTGTTATAAGAACATAAGATATAGGAGCAGAACCTGTGCAGTTTGACTCTGTGGTTAAGAAGACATACGGTGTATTGGCCTTCATCAATTGTGGAATTGAATTTAGGAGCTGAGAGCTAATGTTGCAGCTATATAGGACCCTGGTCAGACCCCACTTGGAGTACTGTGCTCAATTCTGGTCGCCTCACTACAGGAAGGATGTGGAAGCCATAGAAAGGGTGCAGAGGAGATTTACAAGGATGTTGTCTGGATTGGGGAGCGTGCCTTATGAGAATAGGTTGAGTGAACTTGGCCTTTTCTCTGTGGAGTGAAGGGAGGATGAGAGGTGACCTGATAGAGGTGTATAAGATGTTGAGAGGCATTGATCGTGTGGATAGTCAGAGGCTTTTTCCCAGGGCTGAAGTGGTTGCCCCAAAAGGACACAGATTTAAGGTGCTGTGGAGTAGGTACAGAGGAGATGTCAGGGGTAAGTTTTTCACTCAGAGTGTGGTGAGTGTGTGGAATGGCTGCCGGCAACAGTGTTGGAGGTAGATAAGATAGGGTATTTTACGAGGCTTTTAGGTAGACAGACAGACCGACCGTCATTATTGATCCGGAGGGAAATTGGGTTTCGTTACAGCTGCACCAACCAAGAATAGTGTAGAAATATAGCAATATAAACCATAAATAATTAAATAATAATAAGTTAATCATGCCAAGTGGAAATAAGTCCAGCACTAGCCTATTGGCTCAGATTCCACTACTCCACAGAGTCTGACACTCCGAGGGAGGAGTTGTAAAGTTTGATGGAAACAGGCAGGAATGACTTCCTATGACGCTTAGTGTTACATCTCGGTGGAATGAGTCTCTGGCTGGATGTCCTCCTGTGCCTAACCAGTACATTATGGAGTGGATGGGAGACATTGTCCAAGATGGGATGCAACTTGGACAGCATCCTCTTTTCAGACACCACCATCAGAGAGTCCAGTTCCACCCCCACAACATCACTGGCCTTACGAATGAGTTTGTTGATTCTGTTGGTGTCTGCTGCCCTCAGCCTGCTGCCCCAGCACACAACAGCAAACATGATAGCACTGGCCACCACAGCCTCGTAGAACATCCTCAGCATCGTCCGGAGCTTAGGTACTTGAAGCTTAGTTAAATAGAGGGCTTTTGGTAAGCCTAGTAATTTATGAGGTAGGGACATGTTCGGCACAACTTTGTGGGCCAAAGGGCCTGTATTGTGCTGTGGGGTTTCTATGTTAGAATTATGCCATTTGGCCCATTGGGTATGCTCCACCATTTCATCATGGCTGATACATATTTCTTCTCAGCCCCAATCTCCTACCATCTCTCCATATCCCTTCATGCCTTGACTAATCAAGAACCTATCAGTCTCTGCCTTAAATATACCCAGTGACTTGACCTCCACAGATTCACCACTCTCTGGCTAAAGAATTTCCTCTTCATCTCCCCTCTATTCTGGAGGCTGGGTCCTCTGGTCCTATACTTTCCCACCATAGGAAACACCTTCTCCACATCCACACCATTGAGGCCTTCAGCATTTGATAGGTTTCAATGAGGTCCCCCTCGTTCTTCTGAATTCCAGTGAGTAGAAGCCCAGAACCATCAGACATTTATCATATGACAAGCCTTTCAATCCCAGTATCACATACTGGTTCTACAGTTAAATTCATTAGATAGTGCACTGAAGTAGAGTAAGGTTAAAGAAAATGTAACAGAATGAAGAATAAAGTAAAAGCTGCAGAGAAAGTGCAGTGCAGGTAAACAAGAAGGTCCAAGATCATAACAAAGTAGATTGAGATTGGGAGTCCAGCCATCAATGAACGTACATTCGTTAACAAAGTACTTAGACGTTCAGTGGCCACTTTATTAGGTACATATGTACATCTGCTCATTACTGCAAATATCACCAAATCATGTGGCAGCAACTCAATGCATAAAAGCATGCACATGGTCAAGAGGTTCAGTTGTTGTTCATATCAGACATCAGAATGTGGAAGAAAAAGATTTTGACTGTGGAATGATTGTTGGTGCCAGATGAGGTGGTTTGAGTATCTCAGAAACTGCTGATCTCCTGGGATTTTCACGCACAACAGTCTCTAGAGCAGTGGTTCCCAGTCTTTTTTATGCCGTAGACCGATGCCATTAAACAAGGGGTCCATGGATCCCAGGTTGGGGTACTGTGCTCTAGAGTTTACAGAGAGTGGTGCGAAAACATAAAACATCCAGTGAGTGTCTGTTCTGAGAGCAAAAACGTATTGTTAATGAGAAGGGTCGGAAGGGAATGACCAGACTGGTTCAAAGCGACAGTAACTCAAATAACTGCACGCTGCAACAGTGAAGAGCATCTGTCAAACCTTGAAGTCGACGGGCTTCAGAAGCAGAGGACCACGAACATACACTCGTGTCACAATATGCTACCCTGAGGTTCATACACTTGTAGGCATCCACAGTAGAACAAAGAAATACAACAGAATCGATGAAAAACTCCATGCAAAGTCTGGCAAACAACCGATGTGCAAAAGAACACAAACTGCTAATAAAAAAATACTGGGAACATAAGTTGTATAGAATCCTTGAAGGTGCGCCTGTAGGTTGTAGGATCATTTCAGAGTGGTGGTGGTGAGTGAAGCTATCCACACCAATTCAGGAGTCTGATTGGAACCTGGTGGTGTGTGGCCTGAGGCTCCGGTACCTCCTGCCCGATAGTAGTAGTGAGAAGAGGGCGTGGCCCGGATGGGGGTGGGGGTCACAGTGTGAATGAAAGGAGAAACAAGTGTGAATATTCCAAATGGTTTTATGTTTTGATAAATTCTTCTTTCACCACCTAAGCATGGACATTTCAAAGTGATTTAAAATGAACAAGCATTCAGAATGATGATGGTGCAAAGGAGACAAATCCGTATTAATGTCATCAAACATCCTGGCCTTTGTTTCTAATCTCACCCAGCTTCTGCAGTTTATTAACACTACTGAAATTATTGCACTCTTCAGGAAAAATCCAGTGTTTGGCTTTGTACATAACGATCCTACAATGATAAAATGATTGTTACAAAAGATTAGCTTTATTTGTCATATGTACATGGAAATATTCCATGTAATGCATCCTTTGCATCGAAACAAATCAGCCAAGATTGTGCTGGGTAGCTGGCAACTTACTAACGTTGACTGCTTATCTTCGGGATGTGGGAGGAAACCAGAGCATCTGGTGGAAACCACACGGTCGTAGGGAGAACGTACAAATTCCTTACTGTGGCAGGAATTGAACCCCACTCTTACCTCTGGCGCCTGTATTAGCCTGACACTAACTGCTATGCTACCATGCTGCCCCTGAGAATCCCAGGGGGAGTATTGTGTGCGGAACTGTTTCCCGTTGATTATTTGCTGGGAGTGCCGTCTACCATGTGGGCAATGAGTCCACAGTGAAATCGGTGATACTGAGATTACACTGGTGATTGTCCGTCATTTCCGACAATGACGAGAAGTGTGTGAGAGAGTTTTAAAGTGGAAAAGCTGTTGCACTGGGACAGTTCCAGTCTCTCGACCTCAGGAGTCCGGGAGCAAGCATCACAGACTGGGATCTTCCCTGGTTTGAGTGGATGACCATGACGTCTTCTGTGCCTTGTCATGCCTTCACTCTCCACGGAGCATTGCAGTACCACCTTCCTGGCCATTGGATCTCACTGTGGATCTCAGGTGCCCAGTACGTTGGAGCTGTCTTTGCACACTAGGAGAGGCATGTTTCTGTCTCATGCAAACAGCTACTCAGAGCCACAGGTGAGAGCTGAGTGGCCAGTGGGGGTCAAAGGTGATCAAGTTCCTCAGAATGGATACAACAAGCCCCTTCACCAGAAATGCTCTCCCTCCCTGGACACACCATACACCCCATAATGGGATTATGGTAACCTTATGGTATTCCCATAATCTCAGGCCACCTCTGGAGTATTGCAAACAGTTCTGGCTGCCCACTTTAGGAAGGATGTCGAGGCTTTGGAGAGTGTGCTGAAGAGGTTCACCAGGATGCTGCCTGGTCTAGAGGATGTGTGCTGTCATGAGAGGCTTGAAAAGCTTGAGTTGTTTCCTTTGGAGCAGTGGAGGCTAGGGGGGGGAATCTGATCAAGGTTAATAAGATTATAAGAGGCATAGATAGAGTAAACAGGGAGTATCTTTTTCCCTGGCTAGAAATGTCGAATAACAGAGGGTGAGGGGGGTAGTTGCAAAGGTGATATGACAGTTAAGTTCTTTAAATGGGCACGTGGATTGAAGAAGATGGAAGAATATTGACATTGTGTAGAGAGGAGGGATTAGGTTTTGGAATTAGAATCAGGTTTAATATCACTGGCATATGTCATGAAATTTGTTAACTTGCCAGCAACAGTATATGATAATATAGGAAAAAATCTGTGAATAGGTTTTATACAGTGGTGCTAGAAAGTTTGTGAACCCTGTAGAGTTTTCTGTACTTCTGCATAAATATTGACCTAAAATGTGATCAGATCTTCACACGTCCTAGAACTAGATAAAGAGAACCCAATTAAATAAATAATATGAATATATTATACTTGTTCAATTATTTATTGAGAAAGATTATCCAATATTTACATGTATTTGTTGGAAAAAGTATGTGAACCTTTGCTTTCAGTAACTGGTGTGCCCCTTGTACAGCAATAACTTCAACCAAACATTTCTGGTAACTGTTGATCAGTCCTGCACATCAGCTTGGAGGAATTTTAGGCCATTTCTGCATACAAAATGGCTTCAACTATGGGATATTAGTGGGCCTCCTTGCATGAACTGTTTGCTTTAGGTCTTTCCACAGCATTCTGTAGGATTGAGGATTAAGGACTTGACTGAGCCATTCCAAAACACAAATTTTCTTCTTTTTAAATCATTCTGTTATTGATGTACTCTTGACTTTCGGATCATTGTCTGTAACATTATCCAACTTCAATTAAGCTTCAGGTGATGGACTGCTACACCGACATTCTCCTGTAAAATGTCTTGATACAATTTTGAATTCATTGTCCCCTCAACGATTGCAAGCTGAGGCAGCAAAGCAGCCCCAAACCGTGATGCTCCTTCCACCATGCTTCATAGTTGGGATGAGGTTCTGGTGTTGGTGAGCAGTGCCCTTTTCCCTCCAAACATAGGAATGTGCATTTCTGCCAAAAAATTCAACTTTTGTCTTCTCTGTCCACAGCACATTGTCCCAGAAGCGTCCTTGAACATCCAGGTGGTCTTTTGCAAACTTGAGACGTACAGCCTTTTTTTGGGGGAGAGCAGAGATTTACTCCATGGTCTCCTTCCATGAACACCATTCTTGCTCAACGTTATTCTTATATTTGACTCATGAACAGAGACTTTAGCAAGTTCTAGGGATTTCTGCAGGTCTTTTGCCGTTATCCTTGGGGTTTTTTCACCTCCTTCAGCATTGCACGTTGTGCTCTCGATGTGATCTTTGCAGGATGTCCACTCCCAGGGAGAGTAGCAACAGTACTGAGTTTCCTCTATGTGTAGACAGTTTCTCTTACTGCGGACTGATGGACACTCAAGGTCTTTAGAAATGCTTTTCTAGCCTTTTCAAGCTTCATACATCAATACAGTTCTTCAAAGGTCCTCTGAAAGTTTTGATCATTCTTGAGAAGAGCAGGCACTGTCAGTAACCTGACTTTGTGAGTCTTTTTTATAGGGTAGGCCACCTCTACAATCCACACCTCCAATCTCATCTCATTGATTGGACCTGACTCCAAGTAACATTTGTAGAGGGCCATTATTAGGTAATTTTTCTCAAAAATAAAAGAACACGTATAATGATTTTTGTGTTATTTATTTAATTGGGTTCTCTTTAGTACTTCGGTGAAGATCTGATCACGTTCTAGGTCATTTTTATGCGGAAGTAGAGAAAATTCTATGGGTTCACAAAGTCCCCAGGATCACTCTGTGCGTGCGTGCGTGTGTGTGCGCGCAAAAAAGGACATAAAAAAGTAGTGAAGTAGTGCTTCTGGTTTCAACGTCCATTCCAAAATCAGACGGCAGGGCGAAGAAGCAGAACCTCAATCACTGAGTGTGTTTTTTAAAATTTACTTTTTAGCTGGTGTGGCACAACATTGTGGGCTGAAGGGCCTGCTCCTGCGTCTATGAAATTATAGTTACCAAGGAGATATTTAACCAGATCTGTGTCATCTTCTTCTTTGCAGAAGCTTAAACTGAAAAACCAGCAGCTGAAGCAAATCATGGATCAACTACGCAACCTGATTTGGGACGTTAATGCGATGCTGGTGATGAGAAACTGAGTGAGGCTGTTAAGCCCGTCGGTGTTTTGAATGTACGTGCGTTGATGGTGTTAGTGCAGCACCTGATAACCAAGGGTGCTGCCTGAAGCCCGTTTGAAACATGAATGCAAATGCTCAGTCCCTTAGGATGGGGTGCACAGCGAAACTTGCCCGATCTGAATTGTCACTTTGTGAGCAGTATGTTAATTTGAGGGGCATATTTAATGTACTTGTGTAGCAGTTGCCCAGTTGACATGGTAAAGATGATAAGGCATAGAAGCAGAATTAGGCCATTCAGCCCATTGAGTCTATCATGGTTGATTTATTATCCCTCTTAACCCCCACTCTCCTGCCTTCTCCCTGTAACCTTTGGCACTCTTACTAAACTAAAGGGTAGAAACACTAATCCTGAAGGGAAGCAGGCCCTCTGTATAAAAGGAGAATTTAAGGTATGTGGCAGCTCGTTCAGACTCGCATTCCTGTACTGAGATGCTGACAGCGAGAGGATTAGTGTGTTTACCTTTCTGTCTTTTATCAGGTTGTGTTTATTGTTCTTTTGAGAATCTGTGCTACATTTGCGATTGAGCATTTTGTTTCTTGATGCCCTGGTGTTAGAATCTGTGATGTTTACTGTGGCCGTCTTTGAAATTCCACAAACTCAAAATGATTTTAGACATTAAACATACCCAATCAACTATAGACTTCCAGTGCATCAGTCCAGATCTGTAAAACACTATTTTAGTCCACAAATTCTGCATATAAATTCCTTTCCAGTTAATTAGACCATAAGATATAGTCGCAGAATCAGGCCATTTAGCCCATTGAGTCTGGTCCGCCATTCCGTCATGGCTGATTTATTATCTCTCTCATCCCCATTCTCCTGCCTTCTCCCCATATCCTTTGACGTCCTCACTAATGGAAAACCTATCAATCTCTACTTTAAATACACCCAATGACTTGGCCTCCACAGCTATCTACGGCAATGAGTAACACAGATTCAATACCCTCTAGCTAAAGAATTCCTACTTGTTGTTTAGAAAGCCTAACGTTTCGGGGAACTTTTCTGGAAAGTTTTTTGGAGCTGGTAAGCTCCAAAGCATTATTTTGATAATTCAATATTTTACAGTTAATTTGTTTCAGGGTGCTGTAAAAATATTTTAGATAATTTAAGACCTGTTTTATAAAATAATTTTTTTTGGATAAATAAAAAGTGAGCAACTTTAAACAGCTGTTTTGAAAGTTTATAGAAAATAATTCTAAAAAGTATTTACCATCATTAACAAGGCAACATTGTTCACATACATGGACCACGAGAACAAGCCCAATTAGCTTACTGTGGCTGATTATATGTGGAAAATATAGCCTTGAAGGCAGTTATATTTTATAATATATAGTTGTACTCTTATGCAGGGTCTTAGTTTTTGGAAAGCAGATGAAGAATGCTTGCCAATGCTGAACCTCGATGTACATAGAGAAAGATAATCTGATGAGACCTTTGAGTGGGGTCAATCCCTGCTGTTTTATCAAGATTAAAACTTGCATTTTATTATGGAAACATTCGGAGTCTGGTATTTTTTCTGTGTCGCTTTGTCCTTGATTGTTCTGAATATTAAAGGCTGCAAGATGTGACCGCGGCGTAATTGCGTTTGAACTCTTAATACCGTTTCACAATGGAACAACAAATCATAAACACGAGAGATTCTGCAGGTGCTGGAAATCCAGAGCGACACACCCACAAAATGCTGGAGGAACTCAGCAGGTCGGGCAGCATCTTTGGAGAGGGAAATGTGCAGTGAAATGCGTTATTTGTGTTAATGACCAACACAGTCCGAGGATTGTGCTGAGCAGCCCACACCCACGACCTACTAACCCCCAAACCGTCCGTCTTTAGATTGCAAGAGGAAACTCAGGCAGCCATGGGGAGAACATACTAACTCCTTACAGACAGCAGGAAGTAAACTGGACTGTAAAGTGTTACACAAACCACTACACTACCAGGCCACGCTCTGTACTGTGGGCGCATAGTATTCAAAAATGGTGTCTGATAGCTGGAGTGCATTGCTACCAGAAAATCCCAAGTAGATACGGAGATTTGCTTTATTCCTCTCACCAACACCACCTCTCTCTTTAAGCAGCACATGTTATTCTCCCCATTAATGCAGTTCACCAGGTGGAATGCCCTATAATCCACCTCCGAATCAAAGAAACGAGTGTAGCCAGGAAACCTGGAAAGTAAGTAGCACTGACTTAGTGTGTGCATTCCACGTCTGGAGCGCAGCACGCCAAGTGACATCTCTTTACCATCAACATATGAGCACAACAACTGGTGATAGTTAAACAGCAAATCATAAACACAACCAATTCTGCAGATGCTGGAAATCCAAAGCAACACAAAATGCTGGAGGAACTCAGCAGGTCAAACAGCATCTAACGAAATGAATAAAACAGTCGATATTTTGGGCCAAGACCCTTCTTCAGAACTAGAAAGGGAGGGGAGGGGGCAGAATAACAAAGGTGGGTGGGAGGGGAGGGGAAGGAGGGGTAGCTAGAAGGTGGGTGGGAGAACAGCAGAGATCACAGGGGGAGCAGTGAGAGAGTTCTCACTGAACTCCCGTTGAAGAGAAGATTTAAACTTCTTCAGGGTAGACATTCCTTGAAGAGGCTTCACAATGGAACAACAAATCATAAACACGAGAGATTCTACAGGTGCTGGAAATCCAGAACGACACACCCACAAAATGCTGGAGGAACTCAGCAGGTCAGGCAGCATCTATGGCGAGGGATAAACAGTCGACAGTATAATAGCTAAACTCAAGAAACATTTGATGCTGCCAAGTTTGAGAGTTGCAAGACCTCGCACACTCTTGCTGGGTCCTCTTGTTCCTTTTCTTCCACCCTGCCCAGTCTTGGCCTCTCATTGCTTCCCCTACCCATCCTCACTCACTTTGTCCCACCTGATTTTCCTGACCTCTCACCTTCCTGTGACCTCTCCAACCTTCTGACCTCTCTTGACCCCAGCTTGAACCCCTACCGTGTCTTCTTCATCCCCTCTGACCTCCATTCCCTGAGGTGGAGGTCACTCTGTCCTTAGCAAGGGCCTTACTTTTGACACCTCCCCTTCCCCCCGCACCTGCTCCTCAACACGTTCCACACCGGCCATGGTGCACAACTCTTCTTCTATGCCTCTCTCCCTGAGCTGGATGTTTTGATGTACATGTGACAAGCTAAGCTAACCATTAGTCATCTTGACTTCACTCCCCCAACTACTTCAACCTTCCCCCCTCCATTGTACATTGATAGAAATTTGGGAGCATCGATGCTGCTTGAGATGCAGAACCCTCACAGTATCTTGTGTGTGTTGTTCAACAACACATACCAATTTGGGATCGATGTTCTTCAGAAATAATATTTATAGAAGCAAAAGGGCTGCAAAGTAGCAGTCTTACAGTGGATAAAATTATTATTTTGGAGATGGGAGCAATTGCTGTTTTACCTACACCAAATTTATCTTTAATGTGTTTAATCATGTACCTTTGCCACGGACAAGCCCGGCTGTGAAAGGAGGAGGTTTGGGCATGGGGCTAACAACCCCATCCCATAAAAGCCCAGAGCTACAGAAATTCCAAAGACCTCATCCCTGGGAGAGGAAGGATACAGCAAGAAGATGGGCTACACCTGGGAAAGCCTGAAAGACTGACCCAGGGCAGAGGGCTGACAAGCTGCTGTTGGCCACCCATGCCTCATTGGAGGTGATGGGCTTAAAAAGAAGCTTATTCAGATATCTGCAAATGAATGACTTTAGTTTTGAATATGAAAGGTATATGAAGCAACTTTGATGACTTCATGGAATGCTAAAAACACTTCCCAAATTCAACATCGATAACACAGCCACCATCCCTCCCCCCACCGAGTACATTCCCAAATAAAGCAGGGCACAGGGAAAGCATGTCGACTTAACCTGCGCTGCTTTTTCCGACGGTGTGGATGGGCAGGAGTATTCCTGTTTGTTTACTGTCTGTAGCCGATACTAACCTGCAGGCCTTGACCTGAAGTCAATGGAGGTTAAATTGCACTCACACAAGGGAGAAATCTATCTTGACCAAGTTTTTTTTAAACAATCAGAGTTTTTTTTATAATGAACGCACACAAAGTGGTAGAGGAACTCAGTGAGTCAGGCAGCATTTATGGAAGGAAATAAAGAGTCTATTCTTCATTGGGACTCACCAGGGGCCTTGGTAGAGATAGAGGAATGCTATTGTTGCTCACTTCTATTGCTTATATGAAACATAGAAATCCTACAACACAATACAGGCCCTTTGGCCCACAAAGCTGTGCCAAACATGTCCCTACCTTAGAACTACCTAGGCTTACCCATAGCCCTCTATTTTCCTAAGCTCCATGTATCCATCCAGGGGTCTCTTAAAAGACCCTGTTGTTTCCGCCTCCACCGCCGCCGCTGGCAGCCCATTCCACGCACTCACCACTCTCTGAGTAAAAAACTTCCCCCTGACATCTCCTCTGTACCTAAGCAGATGAGCAGATAGATTCTCTGAAGGTAACAGGAGCAGAGAGTTGAGTGCATCAGTGCCACGAATCGAGCTGCAAGACTTCCGAATATTTCATTCAAACCTGTCTGTAAACAGCCAAACAGAACAGCACAGGGACAACACACACAAAATGCTGGAGGAACTCAGCAGATCAGGCAGCATCTATGGAGGGGAATAAAAAGACATTTCAGGCCAAGACCCTTCAGATGTTCCAGAGCAATAAACCACAGGAGAAACCCAATGGGGGAGATCCAGCAGCGCCCGGATGAGGAGAAGGGTCAAATTAAACTTTTATTTATAATTGAAAATATTTGCAACAATAAAATGTGCAGTGCCTTTTCATCTTTACATTAACAGTTGGTATGCTTTCAGCTCTGTTCCATTGCAATCCTACACAGGTAAGCTCGATAATGTGGTCGTTCCCCACCAAACCCTTGCAGTGGCTGCACCGAGCTTCAGTGCATCCCTCAGAATCAGAATCAGGTTTAATATCACTGGCATATGTCGGAATTTGTTACCTTTACAGCAGCAGTTCAATGAGGTGCATGATACCAAATTACGGTAAGTGTATGTGTAAAATAAGTAGAACAAAAAAAAGAACTAAAAAAAGTAGTGAGGTTGTGTTCATGGGTTCAATATCCATTCAGAAATTGGATGTCAGAGGGGAAGAAGAGGCTGTTCCTAATTTGTTGAGTGTGTACGCCTCCAGCACCCCATACCAGATGGTGATGCACCCAGACAGAATGCTCTCCACATTACAGTTGTAGACATTTTTGAGTGTCAAACCAAATCTCCTCAAACTCCATATGAAGTTTAGCTGCTGTCTTGCCTTCTTTGTAACTGCATCGATATGTTGGGACCAGGTTAGATCCTCAGAGATCTTGATACCCAGCAGCTTGAAGCTGCTCACTCCCTCCACTTCTGATCCCTCTATGAGGAATGGTATGTGTTCCCTCATCTTACCCTTCCTGAAGTCCACAGTCAGCTCTTTGGTCTCGCTGACGTTGAGTGCAAGGTTGCTTCTGCAACACCACTCAACTAATTAGTGTATCTCTCTCCTGTATACCCACTCATTGCCATCTGAGAACCTGCCAACAATGGTTGTATCATCAGCAGATATATAGATGGCATTTGAGCGGCACCTAGTCACACAGTCGTGGGTGTAGAGAGAATGGTGCAGTGGGCGACGCGCACACCCCTGTGGTGTGCCAGTGTTGATGGCCAGTGAGGCAGAGATGATATCACCAATACGCGCAGATTGTGGTCTTCCGGTTAGATAGTCAAGGGTCCAGCTGCAGAGGCCTGGGTTCTGTAGCATTCCGAACAGGACTGTAGGAATGATGGTGTCACATGCTGAACTATAGTCAAGAAAACAGCATCCTGACACAGATATTTGTATTGTCCAGGTGATCCAAGGCCAATGAGATGGATGGCCATTGAGATCGTATCTACTGTAGACCTATTGTGGTGATAGACAAATTGTAATGGGTCTAGGTCCTTCCTGAGACAGGAGTTGATTTTAGCCATGACCAACCTCTGAAAGCACTTTATCATCGTAGATATGAGTGCTGCAGGACAATGGCCTTTCTTCTTGGGCACTGATGTAATAGTTGCCATTTTGAAGCAGGTGAGAACTTCTGACTGTAGCAATGAAAGATTAAAGTTGTCTTTGAATACCCCTGCCAGCTGGCTAGCACAGGTTTTAAGAGCCTTACCAGGTACTCCTAATGTCAGCCACCGAGACAGATCACAGGGTCACCAGAAGGTGAAGGATCCTTGTATCTGTGGTTTTATTCTCCCTTTCAAAGTGAGCACAAAAGGTGGACTCCTGCTGCCTGGACTGCGGGTGAGGTGAATTGTCTTAGTTTTGGGGTAGGACAGAGAGGAGACTGCCAGTGTAAAGAGAACATGTTGAAAAGAAAGTGAGGGAAGTGACGGGCAGGTGGAGTGGGTGGTGTGGGGGATTTGGAAAACAAACTTGAGGGGTGATACATTAAGACAGAAGATAATTGGAGCCAGGGAGGGCGGGAACACAAAGACCACCAGCGGTGGGATCTGACATGAGGATTGTGAAAATGAGGATTATTAGAAGAGAAAAAAGGTGTGTTTTTTTTTGGGGGGGTGAGGGAGGTGAAATTTGTGGGTATAATGAATGGATATAGTTGGTCAATGGAACCAGGAAGAAAGGGAGTATAGAGACCGGAATGTGACCACGGGTGATTTGGAGCGGAGTGGGGGATCTCAGAAAGTTGGATGATGAGATGGTGTTGCTCTACTTTCAGCCTCAGCACAAAGTAGGAGAAGTCAAGGTCGGATAAGCCAGTGTGGAAATAGAAATTCATTATCATTCACCTACTGTGTGTCATGAAAATTGTATTGTGGCAACAGCTCAGTACAAGACAAAAATTGTTAAGTTATAATAAATACTGTAGTGCAAAAGAGGAATAGTGAGGTGGTGTTCAAGGGCCGTTCAGAAATCCGATGGCGGAGGTGAAGAAGCTATTCCTAAAGTGCTCTGAGTTCCTGTACCTCCTCCCTGATGCTAGTAAGGCAAAGGGGACATGTCTGTGATGACACCACCTCGTGAAGATGTCCTCGATGGCAGTGAGGGTTGTGTCCGTGATGGAGATGGCTGAGTCTGCAAGCCTCTGTCGATCCTGTGCACTGCAGGCTCTATATAAGACCGTAAGATATAGGAGCAGAATTAAGCCACTTGGCCCATCGGGTTTGTTCCACCATTTGATGACAGCTAATCCATTTCCCATTCTCTCACCTTCTCCCCTTAACTTTTCTCACCCTGATTAATCAAGAATTTACCAACCTCCACCTTGCCTCCATAGCAGCCTGTGGCAATGAATTCCAGAGATTCACCATCCTCTGGCTAAAGAAATTGCTCCGTACTTAATGGAGGCTGAGCCCTCAGGTCCTAGACTTCCCCAGCATAAGAAACGTCCTCTCCACATCCACTCTATCTAGGCTTTTCATCATTCAATAGGTTAATGAGATTAACTCCTCATTCTTCTTATGCAACTCATTAAATAAACCTTTCAATCCCAGACATTTCCATAAACCTTCTTTGAACCCTCTGGAATGTCAGCTCATCTTTTATTAGAAAAGGGGGCCCAAAACTGCTCAAGATACTCCAAATGAGGCCTGAGCATTACATCCTTATTTTTATATTCTAGTTCTCTTGAAATGAATGCTAACATTGCACTTGCTTTCCTCACCACAGACTCAACTTGCAAATTAACCTTTAAGGAATCCAGCATAAGGACTCCCAAGTCCCTATACACCCATCTCCAATTTTTGAATTTTCTCCCCATTTAGAAAGTAGTGTATGCTTTTATTGCTTCCACCAAAGAGCATGACCATACACTGTATTCCATCTGCCACTTCTCTGCCCAATCTTCTAAACTGTCTAAGTTCCTCTGCATCACCCCTGCTTTCTCAAAACTAACTGCTCCTCCACTTAACTTTGTGTCATATGTAAACTTGGCCACAAAGCCATTGATTCCATCATTCACATCATTGGCACACAACTTGAATAGATGCGGCCCCAACAGTGAAACCAACCTCTGCAGAACACCACTAGGTCACTGGCAGCCAATCAGAAAAGGCTCCCTTTATTCCCACTCTTTACTTATTGCCAATCAGCCAATGTTCTATCCATGCTAGTTTCTCTCCTGTAATACCATGGGTTTTTAACTTGCTAAGCAGCCTCATGTGTGGCACCTTGTCAAAGGCTTTTTGAAAATCCAAGTACACAACATCCACCCATTCTCCTTTGATAATCCTGCTTGACACTTCCTCAAAGAATTCTAACAGATTTGTCAGACAAGATCTTCCCTTAAGGAAACAATGATAACTTTGACCCATTTTATCATAGGCTTCCAAGTACCCCTAAACTTCACCCTTAACAATCGACTCCAACATCTTCCCAACCACTGAGGTCAGGCCAACTACAATTTCCTTTCTTCTGCCTCCTTCCCTTCTTGAAGAGTGGAGTGACAATCCTCCAGAACCATGCCACAAATTCTTCAGCTACCTCTTTCAGAACCCGGGGCTGAGGTTCATCTGGTCCAGGTGACTTATCAACCTACAGATCTTTCAGCTTCCCAGGCACCTTCTCCCTAGTAATAGCAACTGCACTCACCTCTGCCCCCGACGCACCCGCACTTCTGGCATACTGCTTGTGCCTTCTACAATGAAGACTGATGCAAAATACTTACTACGTTTGTCTGCCATTTTCTTGTTCCCCCATTACTACCATTTCAGTGTCATTTTCCATAGTCTGATATCTATGTTCACCTCAAATTTTGGTTTTCTTTTTGATATTATTGGCTAGCTTACCTTCACATTTCATCTTTTCACTCCTTATAACTATTTTTGGTTGCCTTCTGTTGGTTTTTAAAAGCATTCCAATCCTCTAACTTCCCACTAATTTGTGTTCTATTATATGCCCTCCTTTTTGCTTTTACATTGGTTTTGACTTCCCTTGTTGCCACGGTTGTGTCATCCTGCCTTTAGACTACTTCTTCTTTAGGATGTATACATCCTGGCCTTCCAAATTTCTCCCGAAACTTCAGCCATTGCCGTTCTGCCATCATCCCTGCTTCCAATCAACTTTGGCAGTTCCTCTCTCATGCCTCCGTAATATTAATAATCTCTGTCCTCCACTGTAATACTGATACATCCAGCTTCAGCTTCCCCCTCACAGCATCAGAATATACGAATATCCCTTTATAATAGAGATGAGGAGGTATTTCTTTAGCCATAGGGGGTGAAGCTGTGGAATTCATTGCCACAGGCAGCTGGGGACGCCAAATCATTGGGTATATTGAAAGCAGAGGTTGATAGGTTCTTGACTTGTAAGGGTGACAAAGGGTACAGGGAGAAGGTAGGAGAATAGTGTTGAGAGAAATAATAAATCAATCATGATGGAGTGGTGGAGAAGATTCAAAGGGCCAAATAAACTAATTCTGCTATGAAATCTCATAAGGGAAGGTTGAATAGATTAGGATTTGTATTTCCTGGAACGCAGGAGTATGAGGGGAGACGTATACAAAATTATGAGCAGTGTCTGAGGCCTCTGTTGGTCAGGGTTGACCATGAATATTGTGTCCCAGCTGTCTAGATATGTAAGCCTGGGTAATACAAAATGGAGAGCAAGCTGTGGCCCATGAAGCAGGTTCCCCCTCTCCACGCATCTGAAGAACCCAAAGGAACGGCAGAGACCTGTACTGTTTGGCGCCAGCAGAGTCACAGGAGTTGCCAGTCAGTGCTGAATTCAACAGAAGGCTGCGTTAGGGACTCCAGCTCTGGATTTTCCCTTGGGATTTACTCCCGAAGGCTTGAGTGGGTATAGCCAAAAGGCAAGGTGAAGGAGGTTTGAGATCAGAGTTTTGCTTCTCCTGGACGAGCAGCCAACCACAGATAATGAGCCCCATCTGCCTGAAGCAACTGGTTACGAAGTGCCAGTAAGCCGCCTTTGCCCCTTCTCCTGTCAGCAGGAGTGGTTCTGCCGGGCTTAGAAGCTAAGCCACACGTGAAGGCCAATGAGCTGGACTTAGTTGTCAGGGGCACATTTAATAGGTAATGAGATCATATCACACTAGAACAACCTTAAGGAACCATGAGGGGGTATAGATAGGGTGAATCCGTGCAGGCTTACTCCTCAAAAGTATGTGAACTGGTACAGTAAGGCAAGTTGTAGAATCTGAAGAGAACTAATGAGAATTACAGGAGAAAATGGGATCAGCGTCAATCAGTGCTTAATAATTGCTGTGGACTTGGTGGGCTGAAAGGAAGCTTTCTGCTCTATGGTTATAAAATTAGACTTCTCCGAGGATCGTCAGCTTGTCTTGGTGGGGAGGGGAGATCCTGAGAGTGATGCCGTCTGGAACGTAGTTCCTGGTAGGGTCAAACATGGTGGCAAAGTCAAGGATGGGGTTCCAGGCAAAGAGTGATCCAACCAACACCTCATTGGTGGAGCTGGTGGAGGGTGATGACTCATCACAATGGTAGTGAAGATGGAGGAAAACTGTTGAAGTGAGGGTCTCCAGTCATCTTATATTCCATACCACTGGACCCTGACCCCGACCTGTCATGCTCGTATTGTGGCTGTCTGTGCATCAGCCTCCACACGTTAAACAGAAGAAAAACCCAGGCATTCTCCATTAAGAGAATCCACCCTAGCATCCTACTTATGTGGATCCCAGATCGGCCCCTACAGCCACCTGAAGACCCACCAACAGACAACTCCTTTGCAGAACGTCATACTTGACTCGAGTGTTCATGCTACTACAGCTACTTATAACAGTGGGGATCTCCTTCTCTTGTACTTGTAGTATTTTCAGTTTGCAATTTGAAACACACAACCCTAGAAATAATTTTACATTTAATTACATATTATTTTCTGAATGCTGTTAATAATGTAACAGCAGATTTATCCTGGTGAAACACAAGATTTCAATAAAATCCTAGACATTGCAATTTCTCTAATAATGAAGTGTAATTATGTACTGAAACCATGCCATCAAACTCTTGGTAATTAATGAGTAGTTAATGAAAATAATTACAGGTACAACATTGTGTTAAATCACTGGGAAGGACTACTGGATATTTAATCTATAGATTACATGGAAAGCATTAATAGAAAGGTTAACATCAAAATTTAATAGAATAATATCCAAATATAGATTAAATTTAATGTTGCATGACTTTTTAAATGAGAATGATGTTATTTCTTTCAATGTTAACGTAATTTCAATAATGTGCAACAAGTCTATTCAGTGAATCCTGCTACTGGATCATAGGGTTCATCTCAATTAACGTTACTGAATAAACAGTTCTGTCTGCACCTCTCTTCCTCTCTCTATGTCCACAATCTGTCATTTTCAAAACTTAAAAGAGCCACATTTTCAGAGTCAATATCAGGTTTAAATTTGCCAATGTTGCCAAAGTTGGTAAAATCTCTTGTGGAGAAGATGAGATGTACAAGAGCGAGATAGATCAGCTGGTTGAGTGGTGACGCAAGAACCACTTCAACTTGGCATCAGCAAGACTAATTGTTTATTTCAGCAAGGGGTAGCCAGGAGAATACACACCAGATTTATTGAAGTTCGGTAGTAGAAAGGCTGAGCAGTTTCATGTTCCCGGGCATCAACACCTCAGAGGATCTATTCTGGGCCCAATACATTGATACAGTCATGACAAGGGCAGATAAGCAACTCCAATTTGTTTGGGAGTTTGACGAGATTTGGTCTGTCAACAAAGACTTACAAATTTCTATAGACGTGCGGTGGAGAGCACCCTGACTGGCATGGAGGCTCCAATGCCCAGTATGACAAGATTGTTATTTTTGGGGGTTTTTTTGTAGTTACACAGTTTGTCATCTTTTGCACATCAGTTGATTGTCGGTCTTTGCGTGTAGATTTTCATTAATTCTTTTTAATTTCTTTGTTCTACTGTGAATGCCTGCAAGAAAATACACCTCAGGGTAGTGTGTGGTGACATATGTACATTGATACTAAATGTAATTTGAACTCTGGGTTTCCAGCATGTGAAGAATCACTTGTGTTTATAACTTGCACGTTAGGCAGAGAAAGCAAAATAAAATGTGGGATTAATTAAGAGAGAACAGAGGCAGGAAACAAAAGCGTATTAAAAATCTTCAACAATAATAAAAATGTGAATGAGTAACAGTCCAACGTGTAAAAGTTGTTTTTCAGTTCCAGTGAGCTTGTTTGGCAATAATTAAGACATTTCCAATTGGTAAACTTTGGCATTAGAAGAACAGCTTTAACTTGCTGGTATATGAAGTGGTCATACTAAACCCAGTGGCCACTCTTTCAGGGTCATCTGCAGCTGTAGCTCATTTGTTTCAAGGTTCGACATGTTGTAGTTCAACATGTGGTTATATGAGTTGCTGTTGCCTTCCTGTCAACTTGAAACAGTCTTGCTCTGACCTCTCTCATTAATGAGGCATTTTCACCCATAGAACTGCCACTCGCCAGAGATTTTTTGACTTTCGCACTATTCTCAGTAAACTCTCGAGACAGTTGTGCATGAAGTACCAGAAGGTAAACAGTTTCTGAGATACTCAAACCACTCAAACTGGAACCCCTGGTCAAAGTCACTTAGATCTCATTTCTTCCCCATTCTGATGTTTGATCTAATCAACAACTGAACTTCCTGACCACGTCTGCATGCCTTTATGCATTGCATTACTTCTGCATGGTTTGCTGATTGGACACTTGCAACTCAGTGTTATTACAAATGTTTGTATTTTGGAGGACCTGTCCTGAACCTGGCACATAAGTGCAGTTACGAAGGAAGGACGGCAATGTCCCTACTTCTTTAGAAGTTTGTGAAGATTCAACCTGACATCTAAAACTTCTGTCAAACTTCTATAGAGGTATATTGGGGAGTATATTAACTGGCTGTATCACATCCTCGTATAGAAATACCTATGCCCTTGAGTAGAAAATCCAACGAAGTGTAGTGGATATGGATGGCCCACTCCATCAAGGGTAAAGCCCTCCTCACTTTTGTGTAGATCTACAGGAAAGCAGCATGCATCATCAGGGACCCCCACCACCCAGGTCATGTTCTCTTCTCACTGATGCCATCAGGAAGAAGGTACAGGAACCATAGGACTAATATCACCAGGTTTGGGAACAGTTATTGCCCCTCAACCATCAGGCTCTAGAACCAAACATACTATCATTGAGATGTTCCCACAACATACGTACCACTTTCAAAGACTCTTCATCTCATGCTCTCAATATTTATTGCTTACATACTTTCTCATTTATTTATCATTTCTTTCTTTTTGTACTTGCACAGTTTGTTGTATTTGTTGAACGAACAAGTTGGTGCGATTTTTCTTTGATTCTATTATGGTTATAATTCTAGTATGGATTCATTGAGAATCCCACAAGAAAATGATATGTACTTTGATAATAAATTTGCTTTGATTAATGTGTTAGTGTACCTAATAAAGCAGCCTTTGAGTGTACGTCAGACCATTAAATGTCCTCTCCCAGTGCCATACTAATAAATAACAGAAATCCAGTTCTCTTTGCTGACATCCTTCACTGCTGTCATTCTCCAGTCAAGATAGCAGGTCAATTAGAGTTAGCGACAAGCCACATAACTTGGCCTAAGCAGAACAGGTATCCACCAACGGAAGGCTCTGGAAACTCTACTGGACTAAAATTATATTTGAAAAAGTATCCTGTGCTACCCCAGTGTGAATATACGCTTCACGGGCTTGAAGGCGGGCACAGGTATCGATTATAACTGAAGTTTTGATGACAAGCTCTGCCATCCCCGATGAAGGTTGCAGAGTTTGTCATCAAAAGGTCGGTTATAATCGATACCTGTACCTGGCTGGAAGTCTGAGAAGAGTTGACTGTACTTGTCAAAATTATATTGGTTATTTACTTGTGTTGAGAATAAATTTGTGTTTTGCCACCTATATCAAGGGTTCCTGACTCTTTTTATGCCATGGACAAATACCATTAAGCAAGGTGGACCCCAGGTTGGGAGCCCCTGGTCTATGAGATAATAATTACTATCCTATTGTTTCCATAGAAATGACTGCAAATTGAAAAATAAGAAAAACATCAATTTTCAAAATAGAAATGGAGGGAGCCAGAGTTTTAGCATAATTTTGAGGAAATTGCTCTGGAATCTCTAACTCAGTTTTACTGTATTTGAAATTAATATTTAAATGTAACTGTGCCATCATATAAGACTATAACTTTTATTGTACTTTTCTAGACCTTATGAGATTGGAAAGAAATTTACACATTTCTGAAGAGTTATCATGGTTGTAAAATTAGAATTATCCTCTCTAAAGACACAAGAGAGGCTTTACGTGCAAGAAACCTGGATCGATTCACACACGATGCCAGAGGAACTCATTGGGTCAGGTGGCATCTCGGGAGGGAAATTAACAGTGGAGGCCCTTGAGCCAAGGCTCTTCATCAAGACTCAGTTTACATCAATTTTCAATTTCATCAACTACACCACCAACTTCTATCCTGCACTCATGTTTACTTGGCCAGCACCTATTTCCCATTTTTTGATCTCTCTGTCTCATTCCTGTAGACCAAGGGTTCCCACCTGGTATCCGCCAACCCCTCCGTTAATATAGGGGTTCATGGCATTAAAAAGATTGGGAACCCTTGCTGTAGACAGTTTATCTACTAATGTATTTAACAAACCAACTCACTCACACATCTTAGCCAGAAATGTTGACTTTTCTTTTGCCTCCATAGATGCTGCCTGGTCTGCCGAGTTTCTTCAGCATTTTTGTGTGTGTTGAATAATCCTCTCCAGGTCAACATCCACAACAGCCTCATTTCAATCTTGTGTCTGATGTCGGACCACCAAAGCACTCTGTTCTGAACCAGCTGGGCGGAAGAGAGGATTCAAAGGTGTGGATTACCAGGTGTGTGGAAATGAGGATTCAGGAACCTTCTTGGAAGGTAAAATGCAACATGCCCAGTGTCTCTTGGGAATGTCCATGAAGGAGAAGATAAGAACCCACCAAAGGAGAGTGCAAAGCAAGTTACCACAAATAATGAAAGACAACTCAGAAATAATGATTACAATTCCTTCTTCAACTTTAATGGGCAACTTTTCTTCTCTCTTCTCTGAGGAAATCAAATGATATTTTTAAAATCTCCATGGAAAAATACAACATCCTAAATATTTATTTGCTAATTAACTTGTGGCAGTATTTCCTTATGCACTGTGTTGAGCACCTAGTTTCGAAGGAAAATTTTCTAATTTGGCGTAATACATGTATACGGTTGAAATAACAATAAACTTAAACTTCAACTTCATCTCCTGGGAAAGCCCAGTGCTTGACTGTTCAAATCAGAGGGGATGAGAAGTAGGCTTTTCTAGCTCTACGAGCCAGCAACCCCTGATTCAACCCTAGCTTACTCACAGGACAATTTACAATGACCTATTAACCTATCACAGTATTTGGACTTTTGGAGGAAACTGGACGACCCAGAGAAAACCCACACGATCCACACGGAGGACTTAAAGACGCCTTACAGATGACATTGGAATTGAAATCCGAATTCTGACACTCCGAGCTGTAACATTATGCTAACTGCTACACCACTCTGGACCCCGGTTATTGAAACTTTACGGACAACTCTTTTGCCTCAACTCTGTGCTTCAGCAAGATTTACCAGGATGTTGCCTGGATTATGAAGATAGGTTGAGCTTGCAAGGGCTTTTCACTTGGGAGAGAAGGAAGATGAGAGGTGAATTGATAGAGTTGTATAAGAGGGATTGTGGACAGCCAGCAGCGTCTCTCTGGGTTAACAATGACCCATTACAGAGGACCTCCATTTAAGGTGAGTGGAGAATATTTTTGTGGAGGTGTTTTACACAGAGAGTGATAAGTGCATGCAACACTGCCAGGGGTGGTGGTAGAGGCAGATTCATCAGGGACATTTAATAAACTCTAGATAGGCACCTGGATGATAGAGAAATCGAGGCCTCATCAGTGAAACAGTTAAATTATTCTTATTTTAATGTCTCGACTTTCTTTCTCAGCATGGCTGGGGTCCTGTTGGGATCTTTGATCTACAACGGCACTCAAACTGCAGTTCTGCATAACAGTATGTTCCCATTCTTGGAGCTTACTGATTGGATGCATTTTGATATGTTCAGGTTTGGCCTGAAGTCAGGGGTCTTCAGGGCCTTGTGATTTCGTGAACTGAAGCATAGTGGGAGCAGGAAGGTCAAGGACAGTGAGAGCGGCTGTAAGAGGGCTCTGCACTCAGGATCGATCTCTCTCTCACTCGATGGCTCTCGAATTGGGGAACTGAGAATAAAAAGCAATGCTTCAGACTGACTGTAACATCGAACTAGCGACCGTCGTCTCCCCTCTTGCTGTGGAAGGAGTGATATTTGTGCGTCCCTTGTTACTGAGAGAGGGAGCTTGTGGGATGTCGAAGGTGTTTGAGTGAACAGTTAGTTTTTGATGTCCTGTAGACCATGGACTCTCTTGGCGCTTTGCTTTTGCTTGCAGGGAGGGTGGTGGGAATGCTGATGTTTTCTGCTTGGGTAAGGGGAGAGTGTGCGAGTGAGGGTTGCTTGTGCATGGGAGGGGGATATGGCACTTTGGGGTTCTGGCGTTCGCTCTTTGGGGGTTTTCCTCTGTGGAAAGTAAGAATTTCAGGTTGTATATGGTTTACAGTCTCTGATATTAAAAGGAAGCATTGAGCTACTGAACCATTGAAAAAATAAATGTCAATATCTAGAACAATGTGAAATACTTGGCCTTACTGGCTTCTGTTTTCTATCAGCAGGTGGTCACTGTCTGTAGCCGACAACATTTGCAAATCGAGTTAGTAACCCTTCCAGAGACTTTACCACCACACCTGCCACCTCTCTCCAGTAACCATCATCATCTAGCCATGCGTTTTCAAAATTCAAAGTACACTTCTTCCGGTGGACTTATGGTTTAAGATGGCGCTACCAAAGACGTGTGACAGCTTACTTGTAGTTTGAAAGCATGTTGGCGCATGACCAAATGGTTAAGGCGTTTGCCTAGTGAGTTGAAGGTCACTAGTTCGAGCCTTGGCTGAGGCTGTGTGTGTGTCCTTGAGCAAGGCACTTAACCACATATTGCTCTGCGACGACACTGGTGCCAAGCTGTATGGGGCCTAATGCCCTTTCCTTGGACAAGTAGAGGGGAGACTTGCAGCATGGGCAACTACTGGTCTTCTATACAAACCTGGCCCAGGCCTGCACCCTGGAAACTTTCCAAGGCACAAATCCATGGTCTATTGAGAATTACAGAGCCCTACACTACACACAGTTTGAAAGCAAAGGAATTCATTTAAAATATTATTAATAACTCTTTTTAAAAACTAAACTGTTGTAAACTATCACTGCAGATGATGAAGCGGCGAGTGAGGGCGAGGTGAATTTGTGAGATGTGTCCTGCTGGTGTACTGCAAGATCGATGTGTTTGGATCTGTGCTGGTCGGAGTGATCAATCTGGAGTGGAGATAATGGGATAGAGGAGTTCAGATGCCTGTCCAGCTGCCCCAGCTCTGAGGGTGGATTGTTCTAAACTCTGAGCTGATCTGGAGTGGTGAGAACAGCTTCTTTGGCAGCAAAATCCAGGTCTGAAGCAAATTGCTGGGTGGTATATTCTAGGCCGGAAGTGATTTGTCGTGCCAAGGCTCGGGTCCTAATGCAAGGTAAGGAAATTCTGTTTGGACAATCTAAATGCCAGCCCAGATAGACTGGAAGGCAGGGTGTCAGGCAAAGTTAGATCATTCTGGGCACTGAGCCGATTTGGAGAGGTCAAAAACGACTTCTCTGGCAGCAAAATCTAGGCCTGGAGCGATTTTCCATGGTGGGGCTTGAGTCCTAGTGCAAGGTTTGGACAATTTAAACAGAGGCTCAGATAGACTGCGGGCTTCTCTCTCCACGACATTAAGGCTGTGAGTCTGCTCTCGGCTGCTGTGCTTTGTGTCTGTGAACTTTGTAGTGATTTGCCCCACTAATATGAGGAAGTGAATACCAAGGCTTTGGGCCTGCTCTGGGCTGCTCCGGGGATTTGGATCTAAGGACTTGATTCGGTTCGGAATATTGTTCTTGTTGCTTGCTTCTGTTGTCTTTATGATTTGTTTTGCTTTTTATTCTCTTTCTCTATGGGCAATGGGGGGGGGGGGGTTGGTCTTATTTTGTTTAATTGCGTTCCTTCAGGTTTCTTGCTTTGCAACTGCCTTTAAGCAAACAAACCTCATGGTTGTATAATTTATACGTTCGTTGATAATAATTGCACTTTGAATCTTATCAAAGTAAGTATACCATATGCAGCTTTGAGATCTGTCTCCTTACAGGCAGCCACATAACAAGGAAACCCAAAAGAACACATTAAAAATGAAGACCGCCAAGCACCCAATGTGCAAGGGAGAGGACAAACTTCCTTTATACAAACAATAAAAAGTAAGTAAATAACATTCAGAACTGAAGTTCACCAAAGTGAGCTCACAGCCACAAAGCCAGTCATAGCTGAGCCAGGAGTCCATTAACTGCGGGCCACAGCCTCAGTTCCGCACAGGGATGAGTAAATCTTGCTGAGCCCTGGCTGTCCCTCGCCTCTGGCCCCAACACTTAAATCAGCCACACGTCGGCTTGTTTCTCACTTTTGGACCTGGGTCTTGCCACTTCAAATTACTCTTGGGCTTGAGCCCCACTGCCTCAGTTGGGCCTGTACCCAAATCTTCTATTCTGGTTTGGTGCTTAAATCTGTCAAACATCAGCTTGTTCCTCGCTCTCATGTGTTTTATCATCTAATAACAATAGGATTGTATTAATCTGATGGTTTTAGTTTTATTATCCAATGGACCATTAGCTAAGCCTTTTACTGTATGTTTGGACATTTTCAAGTGAACTCGCCTCTACAGCTCTCCAGGAAGGTTTGATGTTTGTACGGACTTTTATGGGGAGGGCTTCCTGACTTCACTCTGAACTGCCTGGCTCTACACTTTAGACTTTTGTTCTGGAGTCTCCTACTTTCGTAAATAGTTTATGGCTACATGTCAACTCAAATCATCTTGTGCTCTTCATTAGGTAATATTTAATCTCCTACCTTCAAGAGGCAGAATATATGTTCAGATAGCCTTCAGGGAGTCAAAGTATTTCCTGCTTTACTCTGAAGCTATCAGCAAACCTCAAACTTCAAAGTAAGTTTATTATAAATGTATGTATAGTACGTGTCACCATTTGAGTATTGTTGGGGGGATGACCTACGTGGGGCAAGCAACCGTGGCCGTGCCTCTGGCACAGAGTCTGGCCCTGTGGCTCAGAAGGGTAGGGAAAGGAAGAGGATGGCAGCAGTGATAGGGGTTTTGAGAATTATGGGGTCAGATGGGCGATTCTGTGGATGCAGGAAAGAAGCACAGATGGTAGTTTGCCTCCCAGGTGCCAGGGTCCGTGATGTTTCTGATCATGTCCACAGTATCCTGAAGTGGGAAGGTGAACAGCCAGAAGTCGTGGTACATATTGGTACCAATGACACAGGCAGAAAAAGGGAGGAGGTCCTGAAAACAGACTACAGGGGGTTAAGAAGGAAGTTGAGAAGCAGGACCACAAAGATAGTAATCTCGGGATTACTGCCTGTTCCACGTGACAGTGAGTATTGGAATAGAGTGAGGTGGAGGATAAGTACGTGGTTGAGGGATTGGAGTAGGGGGCAGGGATTCAAATTTCTGGATCACTGGGACCTCTATTGGGGCAGGAGTGACCTGTACCTAAAGGATGGGTTGCACTTGAATCCCAGGGAGACCAATATCCTGGCGGGGAGGGTTGCTAAGGCAATTTGGGAGAGTTTAAACTAGGATTGCTGGGAGGTGGGAACCAAACTGAAGAGACTGGGGAAGAGGCGACTGGCTCACAAATAGAGAAAGCTTGGAGACAGTGCGAGAGGGAGGATAGGCAGATGATAGAGAAGGGATGTGCTCAGACCGATGGTTTGAGATGTGTCTACTTTAATGCGAGAAGCATCATGAACAAAGTGGATGAGCTTAGAGCATGGATCATACTTGGAGCTATGATGTTGTGGCCATTACACAGACTTGGCTCAGGGGCAGGAATGGTTACTTCGAGTGCCAGGCTTTAGATGTTTCAGAAAGGACAGGGAGGGAGGCAAAAGAGGTCAGGGCATGGCACTGTTGATCATAGATAGTGGCACGGCTGCAGAAAAAGAGGAAGACATGGAGGGATTGTTTACAAACTCTCTGTAGGTGGAAGTTAGGAATAGGAAGGGGTCAATAACTCTACTGGGTGTTTTTTATAGACCTCCCAATAGTAACAGGGACATCGAGGAACAGATAGGGAGACAGATTCTGCAACGGTTTAATAATAGCAGGGTTGTCATGGTGGGAGATTTTAATTTCCCAAAAATCAATTGGCACATCCCTAGAGCGAGGGGTTTAGATGGGGTGGAGTTTGTTAGGTGTGTTCAGGAAGGTTCCTTGACACAATTATGTAGATAAGCCTACAAGAGGAAAGGCTGTACTTGATCTGCTATTGAGAAATAAACCTGGCCAGGTGTCAGATCTCTCAGTGGGAGAGCATTTTGGAGATGGTGATCATAATTCTATCTCCTTTACATTAGCATTAGAGAGAGATAGGAACAGACAAGTTACAAAAGCGTTTAATTGGATTAAAGGGAAATATGAGGCTATCAGGTGGGAACTTGGAAGCATAAATTGGGAACAGATGTTCTCAGGGAAATGTGCGGAAGAAATGTGGCAAATGTTCAGGGGATATTTGCGTGGAGTTCTGCATAGGTATGTTCCAGTGACACAGGGAAAGAATGGTTGGGTAAAGGAACCATGGTGTACAAAGGCTGTTGTAAATCTAGTCAAGAAGAAAAGATGAGCTTAAGAAAGGTTCAAAATACTAGGTAATGATAGAGATCTAGAAAATTATAAGGCTAGCAGGAAGGAGCTTAATAAAGAAATTAGGAGAGCCAGAAGGGGCCATGAGAAGGCCTTGGCGGACAGGATTAAGGAAAACCCCAAGGCATTCTGCAAATATGTGAAGAGCAAGAGGATAAGATGTGAGAGAATAGGACCAATCAATTGTGACTGTGGGAAAGTGTGTATGGCAGGAGAGGAGATAGCAGAGGTACTTAATGAGTACTTTGCTTCAGTATTCACTACAGAAAAGGATCTTGGCGATTGTAGGGATGACTTACAGCAGACTGAAAAGCTTGAGCATGTAAATATTAAGAAAGAAGATATGCTGGAGCTTTTGGAAAGCATCAAGTTGGATAAGTCACCAGGACCGGATGAGATGTACCCCAGGCTACTGTGGGAGGTGAGGGAGGAGATTGCTGAACCGCTGGCGATGATCTTTGCAACATCAATAGGGATAGGAAAAGTTCTGGAGGATTGGAGGGTTGCAGATGTTGTTCCATTATTCAAGGAAGGGAGTAGAGATAGCCCAGGAAATTATAGACCAGCGAGTCTTACCTCAGTGGTTGGTAAATTGATGAAGATCCTGAGAGGCAGGATTAAGAACATTTGGAGAGGCATAATATGATTAGGAATAGTCAGCATGGCTTTGTAAAAGGCAAGTCGTGCCTTCCGAGCCTGATTGAATTTTTTGAGGATGTGACTAAACACATTGATGAAGGAAGAGCAGTAGATGTAGTGTATATAGATTTCAGCAAGGCATTTGACAAGGTACCCCATGCAAGGCTTATTGAGAAAGTAAGGAGGCATGGGATCCAAGGGGACATTGCTTTGTGGATCCAGAACTGGCTGACCCACAGAAGGCAAAGAGTGGTTGTAGACGGGTCATATTCTGCATGGAGGCTGGTGACCAGTGGGGTGTCTCAGGGATCTCTTCTGGGACCCCTACTCTTCATGATTTTTATAAATGACCTGTATGAGGAAGTGGAAGGATGGGTTAGTAAATTTGCTGACGACGCAAAGGTTGGAGGTATTGTGGATAGTGTGGAGGGCTGTCAGAGGTTACAGTGGGACTTTGATAGGATGCAAAACTGGGCTGAGAAGTGGCAGATGGAGTTCAACCCAGGTAAGTGTGAGGTGGTTCATTTTGGTAGGTCAACTATGATGGCAGAATATAGTATATATAGAATATAGTAAAACTCTTGGCAGTGTGGAGGATCAGAGGGATCTTGGAGTCCAAGACCATAGGATACTTAAAGCTGCTGTGCAGGTTGACTCTGTGGTTAAGAAGGCATTCGGTGCATTGGCCTTCATCAATCGTGGGACTGAGTTTAAGAGCCGAGAGGTAATGTTGCAGCTATATAGGACTCTGGTCAGACCTCTCTTGGAGTACTGTGCTCAGTTCTGATAGCTTCACTATAGGAAGGATGTGGAAACCATAGAAAGAATGCAGCAGAGATTTACAAGGATATTTCCTGGACTGGGAGCATGCATTATGAGAATAGGTTGAGTGAATTCGGCTTTTTCCCTTGGAGTGACGGAGGACAAGAGGTGACCTGATAGAGGTGCATAAGATAATGAGAGGCATTAGAAACATAGAAAGATTGAAAACATACAACACAATACAGGCCCTTCGGCCCACAAAGCTGTGCCCAACATCTCCCTATCTTAGATCTACCTAGGGTTTACTTATAGCCCTCTATTTTTCTAAGATCCATGTTGCCACTCCAGGAGTCTCTTTAAAGACCCTATCGTTTCTGCCTCCACCACCTCCGCCGGCAGCCCATTCCACGCACTCACCACTCTGTGTGTAAAAAACTTACCCCTGACATCTCTTCTGTAACTACTCCCCAGCACCTTAAACCTGTGTCCTCTCGTGCTAGCCATTTCAGCTCTGGGGAAAAAGCCTCTGACTATCCACATGATCAATGCCTCTCATCATCTTATAAACCTCTATCAGGTCACCTGTCATCCTCTGGAGAAAAGGCCGAGGAGAATAGTAACTACAACAGAATCAATGAAAGATTGCACAACTGGGGCATTCAACCAGTGAGCAGAAGACTGCAAAAAAAAAAGAAACAATGCTATAAATAAATAAACAATAAATATTGAGACCATGAGATGAAGAGTACTTGAAAGTGGGTCTATAGGTTATGGGAACAGTTCAGTAATGGGGCAAGTGATGTTGAGTGAAGTTATCCCCTCTGGTTCAGGAGCCTGATGGTTGAGGAGTAATAACTGTTCCTGGACCTGGTGGTTTGAGTCCTAAGGCTCTTGTACCTTCTTCCTGGCAGCAGTAGTGAGAAGAGAACATGTCCTGGGTGATGGATGCTGCTTTCCTGTGACTGCATCTTATATCGATGGTTTAATGGTTGGGAGGGCTTTACCCATGATGCACTGAGAAAGGCAACTGGCCATCTTGCTTTTCTGAAGAAGACAGGGGTTCATCGTTCAGAAATCTGATGGCAGAGTTATCTTCTCCCATTACCCCTGTATCAATTTACTACTTGTGGAAAGAAACGTGAAGGTAACTCCAACATTGTACTGATGCCACAAAGCAACAAATTTCCCAACCTATGTCAGTAAAGGTGAAGTTGTCAGCAATGGTTAAGGATGAAAGGTGAAAAGTTTAAGGGGAACATGAGAGGGAACTTCTTCTCTCCGAGGGCGGTGAGACTGTGGAACGAGCTGCCAGCGCAGTGGTGGATGCAGGTCCGATTTCAATGTTTAAGAGATGTTTGGATTGATACATGATAGGAGGGGTATGGGGGGGGCTATGGTCCCAGTGCAGGTCGATGGGAGTAGGCAGCTTAAATGGTTCAGCACTGGCTAGATGGACCGAAGGGCCTGTTTCTGTGCAGTACTTTTCTCAGACTCTATAGGCTGAAAGACAAATGGAGGGTGCTGTGGGAGTGAAGAGTTAGATAGGTCTTGGAGTGGGTTATGAGACTGGCGCAGTGTTGTGGTCTGAAGGGGCCCATTTTGTGCTGAACTGTTCTATGTTCTGTTAGACATTAAAGATGTCACAGATGCAGGAACAAAAGGAGCTGTTTGGTGTATTAATTCCTGTGAGTAACCGCACCAAAATCTTTGGTTAGACACCCACAACATTTGCATTCTTTGAGTGACGGACTTTCAGTTTTACAAAGTTGAAAGTGAGAATTTAAATGTCGTTTAGTGTACTTTTGGGGGAAAACAGAAAACCCACGCTGAGAGTTCTGAGGATGGCCAGTAAAAGATACATCAAAAGATGCAAAGTGAAATCATTTTCTAATTTTATATCCTTCACCGCTGCTGCACAATGATACATTTCACAGCATACACTGAATGGCCACCTTATTAGGTAAAGTGCTAATTGCTTGCTTGTTAATGCAAATGTAGGGCTCTCAGTATCATAAACTGTGGTGTTAACTGTTCAGGCTAATGAAATGGCTTCTCTGTAACGTTATTTCATGCTGTAATGGGTTTCTGTGTCTGGAAGGATTGGGTTATGACTGCAGATAAGGGGAGAACTAACCAATGGAGAATTGTTATGCTGTCTCGTATGTGTGAGCTGAGCGGGAGTTCGCGGTCTTTTTCGGGAGGCGAGTGAGGAGGACGTACGTGTGAGGAGCGGGCAGCGGTTCCAGAGCGACGGATACTGGACGTTGGCGGTTCGGACGGTGGCCGAAGTCTCGGAAGGTCATTGTGAATGGAACCGGAGGTGTGAGCTCCAACGTATTAAAATATTATGTGCACAAACTGATAAACTTATTGATTTGGCGCCTTTAGGTTATCTGTTTCTACTAACACTAAGAAATAACTATAAAGCTGTAATTATTTACTCGCCTTTGGTGTATTGTCTGGTATTTGGGTTGCGGGTGTGTATTGGGGGGGGGGGGCATTACACTGTATTTACACCGAAGCATTGCACTGTTGTCGGGGCGATGGCAGTTCACCCTAGGCAAATGGGGGTAAATTGGGGGCACAGATGCTACACAAATATCTAATCAGCCAATTGTGTGGCACCAAGTCAACACATAAAAGCATGCAAACACGGTCAAGAGGTTTCAGTTGTTGATCAGGCTGAACATCAGTATGGGGAAGAAATCTAATCTAAGTGACTTTGACTGTGGAATGATTATTGGTGCCAGATGGGGTGGTTTGAGTATCTCAGAAAATGCAGATTTCCTCTCGAGTCTCTATAGTTTACAGGGAATGGTGCAAAAAAAAACATCCAGTAAGTGGCAATTCTGTGGATGAGAGAGGTCAGAGGGGAATGGCCAAATTAGTTCAAGGTGACAGGAAGGCGACAGTAGCTCAAATAACCATGCATTGGAACAGTGGTGTTCAGAAGAACATCCCTGAAAGCTCGGCACATCGGACCTTGAGGTGGATGGGCTACACCAGCAGGAGACCACACCGGGTTCTTCATGTGCATCTAATAAAGTGACTACTGAGTGTCCGTCAGTGATAATAAACCTGATTCTGACTGATTGTGATTCTAAAGAATGCAGAGAATTTTCAAGATCTTGCTCGACAGTACTCTGAGCTATCTTCAAAAGCTCAGCAACTGGATTAAAGAAATTTTATAAATGCCTAACCTTATTTAAAAGGCACTGGTTCAAGATCAAATGCGTTTCAGTTTGATCTTATGTGCACAATTTCTGGTTAAAGGTATTTAACGGATGAGAAAATGTTCCATTCCTGATGTTTTATGGAGCAGCGAGTCAAAACTTCAAAAGGTTATGTAAACATAGTCCCACCACCCGCATCAACCGTGAACCCTGGTACAAATATAAATGGCCTGACATCACCAGATGACTTACACAGCTGCTCCACACGTCACAATCTCCTGGATATCGACAGACTGTCTGCCCTCTGTGCTTCAGAGTTTTCCTTCCGATCACAATGATACACTGATTTTGATCTTTGGAGATAGCCACGTGCCAGGAGAGCAGATGTGATCAATAACAACTCAACTGCTTCCTTTTTTTTTTGGCTTTTTTGGACTGTAAGTGAGAGGTGGAAAGGGGCAGGGGGTGGGGGAGGAGCAGCCGCAACAAGTTTGGAATCCTTCCTGTGTCAATAATAAGAAACACGTGAAGGTCGTGACTGTTGCTTTTGTTGGAGGAGACTAATGATCAATTTACGAAGAAAGCGACGGAGTTAGCACGACATCTGACTTTCCTCAAAGACACAAGAGATTCCGCAGATGCTGGAAGTCCAGTGCAAAACACACAAAGTGCTGAAGGAACTCAATGGGTCAGGAAGCAGCTATGCAGATGAATAAACAGGCAACGTTTTGGGCTGCAGTGCTTCATCAGGACTGGAAATGAAGAAAGAGGAAGCCACAGTAAGGAGGATGGAGAGGAGGGAAGGAGTGCAAGTTGGCAGGTGATAGGTGAGACCACATGAGGGGGAAGGTGGAGGTGGGATGAAGTGAGAAGCTGGGAGGTGATTGGTGGAAAAGGTAAAGTGCTGAAGAAGAAGGAATATGATAGGAGAGCAGAGTGGACCGTGTGAGAAAGGGAAGGAGGAGGGACATCAGCGGGAGGAGATGGTCAGGTGAGGGGAAGGGAAAGTTAAGAGGGGAGTTAGAATGGTTCTTTCCCCTCCTCCAAACCTTATTCTAGCAACTTCTCCCTTATCTTTCCAGTCCTGATGAAGGGTTTGTATTTGACTTTTTATTCCCCTCTATCTCGCAATCACAACTTACAGTTGTTTGAAACTAAACAACCGATGTACAAAGCAACAGACAAAATCCTGGAGGAACTCGGCAGGTCAGGCAGCATCTATGGAGATGAAAAAGCAGTTAACGTTTCAGGCTGAGACCCTTCTTCAAGACTGAGACGGAAGGGGGGAGGATGCCAGAACACAATGTGGGGGGGGAGGGGAAAGTTAGCTAGAAGATGATGGGTGAAGCCAGGTGAGTAGGAAAGGTAAAGGGGCTGGGGAGGAAGGAATCTGATAGGAGAGGATTGTGGACCATAGGAGAAAAGGAAGGAGGAAGGGTCCTGGGGGAAGTGATAGGCAGGTGAGGAGGTAAGAGCCAGAATGAGGAATAGAAGAAGAGGGGAGGGGGAGGGATTTTTTTACAGGAAGTAGAAATCGCTATTCACGTGATTTGAGGGCCATCCAGACTGTATATAAAGTGTTGCTCCACCACGCTGAGAGTGTCCTCATCCTGATACAGGAAGAGTCCATGGATCGACACGTTGAAACAGGAATGGGAAATTAAATTGGAACGTTTGGCCACCGGGACGTTCCACTTGTGGTAGATGGAGCAGAGGTTCTTGATGAAGTGGTCCCTCAAATTACAATGGGTCTTATCGGGAGGGTTTAAACTGATTTGCAAGGGGGATGGGACCCGGAGCGATAGAGCAGTGAAAGAAGTGCATGGAGTAAAGCCAGATCTAACATATAGAGAGGCTTTGAGGAAAGAGAAGCAGAATAAGGGGTATTAAGGTAGAAGGGCTAAAGTGTGTGTACTTCAATGCAAGAAGCATCAGGAACAAAGGTGATGAACTGAGAGCTTGGATAGATACATGGAATTATGATGTAGTGGCCATTACGGAGACTTGACTGGCATCAGGGCAGGAATGGATTCTCAATATTCCTGGATTTTAGTGCTTTAAAAGGGATAGAGAGGGAGGGAAAGAGGAGGAGGGGTCATTACTGGTCAGGGATACTATTACAGCTGCAGAAAGGGTGGGTAATGTAGCAGGATCCTCTTTTGAGTCAGTATGGGTGGAAGTCAGGAACAGGAAGGGAGCAGTTGCTCTACTGGGGGTATTCTATAGGCCCCCTGTTAGCAGCAGAGATACTGAGGAGCAGATTGGGAGGCAGACTTTGGAAAGGTGCAGAAATAACAGGGTTGTTATCATGGGTGACTTTAACTTCTCTAACATTGATTGGCACTTAATTAGTTCCAAGGGTTTAGATGGGGCAGAGTTTGTTAAGTGTGTCCAGGATGGATTCTTGTCACAGTATGTTGACAGGCCGACTAGGGGGAATGCCATACTAGATCTAGTATTAGGTAACGAACCGGGTCAGGTCACAGATCTGTCAGTGTGTGAGCATCTGGGGGACAGTGACCACCGCTCCCTGACCTTTAGCATTATCATGGAAAAGGATAGAATCAGAGAGGATAGGAAAATTTTTAATTGGGAAAGGGCAAATTATGAGGCTATAAGGCTAGAATCTGTGGGTGTGAATTGGGATGAAGTTTTTGCAGGGAAATGTGCTATGGACATGTGGTCAATGTTTAAGGATCTCTTGCAGGATGTTAGGGATAAATTTGTCCTGGTGAGGAAGATAAAGAATGGTAGGGTGACAAGTGGATGACAAGTGAAGTGGAAAATCTAGTCAGGTGGAAGAAGGCAGCATACATGAAGTTTAGGAAGCAAGGATCAAATGGGTCTATTGAGGAATATAGGGTAGCAAGAAAGGAGCTTAAGAAGGGGCTGAGAAGAGCAAGAAGGGGGCATGAGAAGGCATTGGTGAATAGGGTAAAAGAAAACCCCAAGGCATTCTTCAATTATGTGAAGAACAAAAGCATGACAGGAGTGAAGGTAGGACCGATTAGAGATAAAAGTGGGAAGATGTGCCTGGAGGCTGTGGAAGTGAGCGAGGTCCTCAATGAATACTTCTCTCCAGTATTCACCACTGAGAGGGAACTTGATGACGGTGAGGACAATATGAGTGAGGTTGATGTTCTGGAGCATGTTAATATTAAAGGAGAGGAGGTGTTGGAGTTGTTAAGATACACTAGGATGGATAAGTCCCTGGGGCCTGACGGAATATTCCCCAGGCTGCTCCATGAGGCAAGGGAAGAGATTGATGAGCCTCTGGCTAGGATCTTTATGTCCTCGTTGTCCATGGGAATGGTGCCGGAGGATTGGAGGGAGGTGAATGTTATCCCCTTGTTCAAAAAAGGCAGTAGGGATAGTGCAGATAATTATAGACCAGTGAGCCTTACGTCTGTGGTGGGAAAGCTGTTGGAAAAGATTCTTAGAGATAGGATCAATGAGCATTTAGAGAATTGTGGTCTGATCAGGGACAGTCAGCATGGCTTTGTGAAGGGCAGATTGTGCCTAACAAGCCTGATCGAGTTCTTTGAGGAGGTGACCAGGCATATAGATGAGGGTAGTGCAGTGGATGTGATCTACATAGATTTTAGTAAGGCATTTGACAAGGTTCCACACGGTAGGCTTATTCAGAAAGTCAGAAGGCATGGGATCCAAGGAAATTTGGCCAGGTGGATTCAGAATTGGCTTGCCTATGGATTGTGGTGGAGGGAGTACATTCAGATTGGAGGGTTGTGACTAGTGGTGTCCCACAAGGATCTGTTCTGGGACCTCTACTTTTTGTGATTTTTATTAACGACCTGGATGTGGGGGTAGAAGTGTGGGTTGGCAAGTTTGCAGACGACACAAAGGTTGGTGGTGTTATAGATAGTGTAGAGGATTGTCAAAGATTGCAGAGAGACATTGATAGGATGCAGAAGTGGGCTGAGCAGTGGCAGATGGAGTTCAACCCGGAGAAGTGTGAGGTTTGGAAGGACAAACTCCAAGGCAGAGTCCAAAGTAAATGGCAGGATACTTGGT
Organism: Hypanus sabinus; assembly: GCF_030144855.1. Taxonomy (NCBI): domain Eukaryota; kingdom Metazoa; phylum Chordata; class Chondrichthyes; order Myliobatiformes; family Dasyatidae; genus Hypanus; species Hypanus sabinus. The sequence continues at coordinate 200,387,244 of NC_082706.1, forward strand.
AGTGTGGAGGAGCAGAGGGATCTTGGGGTACATGTCCACAGATCGCTGAAAGTTGCCTCACAGGTAGATAGGGTAGTTAATAAAGCTTATGAGGTGTTAGCTTTCGTAAGTCGAGGGATAGAGTTTGAGACGTGATGTAATGATGCAGCTCTATAAAACTCTAGTTAGGCCACACCTGGAGTACTGTGTCCAGTTCTGGTCGCCTCACTATAGGAAAGGTGTGGAAGCATTGGAAAGGGGATGCTGCCTGATTTAGAGAGCATGGATTATGATCAGAGATTAAGGGAGCTAGGGCTTTACTCTTTGGAGAGAAGGAGGATGAGAGGAGACATGATAGAGGTGTACAGGATATTAAGAGGAATAGACAGAGTGGACAGCCAGCACCTCTCCCCCAGGGCACCACTGCTCGGTACAAGAGGACATGACTTTAAGGTAAGGGGAGGGAAGTTCAAGGGGGATATTAGAGGAAGGTTTTCCACTCAGTGGTTGGTGCGTGGAATGCACTGCCTGAGCTAGTGGTGGAGGCAGATACACTAGTGAAGTTTAAGAGACTACTAGACAGGTATATGGAGCAATTTACGTTGGGGGGTTATATGGAGGCAGGGTTTGAGGGTCAGCATAACATTGTGGGCCAAAAGGCCTGTAATGTGCTGTACTATTCTATGTTCTATGTTATCAATGTAGAGGAGACTGCATCGGGACCATTGGACACAATAGGTGACCCCAGCAGATTTGTAGGTGAAGTGTTGCCTCACTTGGTAGGACTGTTTGTGACAGTATCCTGTTTTTCCCCAAATCTGCCTTCCCTGTCACTAGTGGTGACCTCACAGCAGAATGTTGACAATTACAGCCTAAATGGTTGGAGGAGCCTGCATTCTCCAACACCTTTTTCAAAAGAGACATTTAGGCACAGTTCTGTGAACAGCTGAAATGCTACCCCTGCCCATTCATGTACTCCCTCACCCCCAGTCAGGCCCCAAACTGTCCTTCTAGGTGAGACAGCTCTTCAGCTGTGAATCTGCGGGGATTGTCCACCGTGTCCGCTGCTCCCCGTGCAGCCTCCTTTACATTGGTAAGAGCCATCGCGAATCGGGGCACATCCGCACCGTCTGCCAACAGCTTAACTTTCAAACATTTTAACTTTGCCGTGTCTGTCCGCTGCCTCCTCTTGTGCCACAATGAGGCCACCGTCAATGTGGAGGAGCAACACCTTATATTCCGTCTGGGTAACCTCCAACCTGAGGGAACAAATGTCAACTTCTCCTTCCAGTGAAAATGTTTTCCATCTTCCTGCCTCATTTCTACTCCCATCTCTGGCCTCTTTCCTCTTCTCACCTGCCTATCACCTCCCCCTGTGCCCCCTCCTTCTTCCCTACTCCTACAGTCCACTCTCCTCTCCTATCATATTCCTTTCTCTCCAGCCCTTTACCTTTCCCACCCACTTGGCTTCAACTATCACCTTCTACCTAACCTCCTTCCCCTCCCTCCACCTTTTTATTCCTTCATCTCCCCCCTTCCTTTCCAATCCCGATGAAGCGTCTCGGCTTGAAAGGTCGACTGTTTATTCATTTCCATATATGGTGCTGGAGCTGCAGAGTTCCGCCAGCATTTCTGTGTGTTGCTTTAGGTTCTGGAACTTGGCTCTGGGTCAGCCACAAGCTTTGCAAATGATGACTTAATTTGATAATATAATGAGCTGTTGAGCAATTACTTAATCAAGAATTGCGGTCCTGATGAATGGGCTCGGTCCAAAATGTCAACAGTTTATCTCACTCCACAGCTGCTGCTTATCTGTTGAGCTCCTCCAGCATTCTGTGAACGTTGATTCTGGTTTTCTTCATAGAGCTTCTGAAATGCTAGAATAACCGAAATCCTGACTGAAACCATCCTTCCTTTTGCATGGATATTGACCTTGGACTTCATTAGACTTATCAGTATATACCTTTCGTATGACATGGGCGATCATGGTCTCTGATCTGTCTTTAATCTGATCATCGCCTGTGGGGAAGACCACATTTGCATTTTTTCTATCCATGACCATGATTACTCTTGACAAATTTTTCTACAGAAGTGGTTTGCCATTGCCTTCTTCTGGGCAGTGCCTTTACAAGACGGGTGACCCCAGCCATTGTCGATACTCTTCAGAGATTGTCTGCCTGGCGTCAGTGGTCACACAACCAGGACTTGTGATAGGCACCGGCTGCTCGTACGACCGTCCACAACCTGCTCCCATGGCTTCACGTGACCTTGATCGGAGAGCTAAGCAGGTACTACACCTAGCCTAGTGGAGTGAAGGAGTTCCTTACACCTTCTTTGGTAGAGATGTATCTCCACCCCACTAGTCTGTAGACTGGCCGATGTAAAATAGAAGCAAAATTTCTCCAATGTATGATTTAGATGGAATCAGGCAGAATCAGGTTTAATTTCACCAGCAGATGTTGTAAAATCTTTGTTATTCGGCAACAATACATTGCAAAATGTAATAAAAACTGTAAATTACAGTAAGAATTATATATATATATATATGTATATATTTAAGATGTTAAATTAAATAAGTAATGCAAAAAGAGAAAAAGAAGTAGTGAGACAATGTCCTTGGGTTTAATGCCCTTTTGGAAATCGTATGGCAGGGGGAAGAAGTTGTTCCTGAATTGTCGAGTGTGTAAGCCTACATTCTTTAACCTTTTGATTATCTTAGGAGGACAGAAGAGAAGGCACATGAGAAACAGAAACCAGTCATTTAACGCTTCAAATCATTCATTCTTTGAATATCAGATTCAGTTTTACTTTTATTGATCACATGCACAGTGAAGTGCATTGATCGTGTTAACCAACGCTCAGGGATGTGCTTTCCGCCAATATAGCATGCCCACCATGTTCAGCCAGACCACACAGGCAGTAACTACAACAAAACGAGTCCCTCCCCTCCCCTCCCATCCACCCAACCCCTCAAACACACAGACAGGCCTTCAACCCCAGGACAGGCCACCTCCGGACTTCTTGCCCTTGGCCCCGAACTCTCAAATTCACAGACACTTGCCCCTCCCCTCCATGGACTCTGTCTACACCACGCATTGCCTCAGTAAAGCAGCCAGCATAATTAAAGACTCCTCCTTCACTTCCCCCTCCAGGAGATACCATATCCCACCCGGTTCAAGATCAGCTTCTATCCTGCTTTTTCAAGATTATTGAAAGTTTCCTTCATATGACAAGATGGACTCTTGACCCCACTGTGACCAGGCATCATATTGTCTACCTGAACTACACTTTCTCTGTAACATCAACACTTTAATCTGCATTCTGTTATTGTTTTATCTTGTGACATGTACCTCATTGCACTGTGTAACAATCTGAACAGTATGAACTGTGCACAAGACAATCTTTTCACTGTACCTTGGTACATGTGATAATAATAAACTAATTGCTTTGGTAATCTGACCCTAAAGAAAAATTATGAGGTCAAGTTTATTACTATGGGTACAAGAATGCTGAGGTGCAGCTACAAGAAAAAACATGCTTACAGAAGCATCACAGGTTCAGACAACTTGTAAAATACAGATCTCAAGAAAGTTATATAAAATTCTGAGAAAAAAAATGATGCAAAACATTAGTATGTAAAAAAGAAATCAGGGACAAGTTCATAGAAGTCCATGCTGAGGGAGGCAGGTTAGCTCATGAACCTGATGGTTATAGGAAAGTCGCTGTTCCTAAACCTGGAGGTGTGGAACTTCAGTCTTCAGTACTTCCTGCCTGATAACAGCAGCAAGAAGAGGGCACGGTGGGGGTCCTTGATGATAAACGCCGCCTTATTATGGCAGCACCTTCTCTAGATGCCGCCAATAGTGGAGCAATTGTGCCTGTAATGCACAGGGGCGCATCCACTACGGTCTGCAGCCTCTTGTGTTCTTGAGTGTTGGAAATACAGTACTTGGCAATGCTGCAACCAGTCAGGACACTTCCAAATGTGCATCTGTAAACTTTGTAGAATCATTGTAAGCCTGATTTCCAGACTCTACTGCCAGTCTGGCTACTGAAACGTCCTGGACCTCCAAGAGGACCATAACTTTGTTGTGACGTGGAGGCTTGCATGTCTCAATGACCCAAAGAGCTATGCTGACTGGAGCCAGGACTTTATGTCTTGCCTCTTGGTAGGGTCTCCCATGTCAAACACATCAAAAGGTAGCGGCCGGACTAAGAATGGTCCACTGGTCCTCCAGGTTTGGGGGTACAGCTCAGCGATATCAATCCTGACTGGTTAAAGAGAACTGTGATGGAAGCAGCAATGGAGAACCCTACTACAACTATGTGTGACAGTACAGGCAGAGATGGAGGACCTTCATCGCTGGCCTAAGCGCATGTGGTGCATCTGGCAGTAAGTAAATGTCCTGGAGTCAGTGAGGTTGCAGATATGAACTTTATCCAGATGTGCTGGGACCTGACCTTTATCCAGACCTGATGGGAACATCTCACTGGTCAAATTTTCTCAAATATTCAAAGTTTAAAAGTTTGAAATCGATGTTTCTTTTTATCAAAGTACAAATATGTCACTATATACTACCCTGAGATTTATTTTCTTAGAACCCTTCACAGTAGATCAAAGAAATACAATAGAATCGATGAAAAACTACAGACAAAGACTGACAAAAGACCATTATGCAAAAGGAGGCAAACTGCAAATACAAAAAAAAAGACAAATAATAAAAAATAATAAATATATAAATTGATAAAACTGATAGCTTGAGTTGTAGAGTCCTTCAAAGTGAGTCCATGGGTTGTATTCAATGATCATTTCAGGGTTGAGGTGAGTGAAGTATCTCACGCTGGTTCAAGAGCCTGATAGCTGAAGGGTATTAACCGTTCCTGAATCCGGTGGCACGGGACCTAAGGTTCCTGTATCTCCTCCCACATGGCAGCAGCGAGAAGAGATCATGGTGGGGGTCCTTGATGACGGATCCTTTCTTGTGGCAGTACTCCTTGGAGACATACTCAATGGTGGGGAGGGCTTTTTTCACACACTAATTCATATTAATGCAATTAAGAAGAAGGCTCGCCAATGGCTATACTTTATTAGGAGTTTGAGGAGATTTGATATGTCACCAAAGACGAGAAAAATTCTACTGATTTACGGTGGAGCGCATTCTGTCTGGTTGCACTGGGTCAGAAGAAGCTGCAGAGGATTGTAAACTCTGACATCTCCATCAGAGGCACAAGCCTCATCACCATAGAGGACATCTTGAAAGGGCAATCCCTCAAGAAGGTAACCCCCCATCATCCAAGACAGGCCTTCTTCTCATTATATAACTGGAGAGGAAGTAGAGGAGCCTGAAGACACACACTCAACAGTTTCTTCCCTCCTGAAATCAGATTTCTGAATCTTCCATAAACCCACGAGCACTATCTCATTTTGTTCTCTTCCAGCAAGATTTATTTATTCTTTGTATTTCGTCTTGTAACTGTAATAATTTTTTTTATGTCTTGCACTGTACTGCTGCCACAAAACAACAACTTTCATGACAAAGTAGCACTCAAAACGCTGGAGGAACTCATCAAGTCAGGCAGCTTCTGTGGAAAAGAACAAAGAGTTGAAATTTCTGGCTGAGACCCTTCGTCAGGAAGAGTCATGGCCCAAAACGTTGACTCTTTATTCCTTTCCTCAGATACTGCCTGACCTGCTGAGTTCATCCAGCATTTTGTATGTATTGCTTCAGATCTCCAGCATCTGCAGAATCTTCTACATTTAAAATTCCACAACGTAAGTCAGTGATAGTAAACCTGATACTGAGTGTGACAGTTTTCTTTTCTTCACCAATATTCTCCAAAGCTTTCCCAGACTTGATGGTTCAAGTTAATCAACTCAACACCAAATTCTTGTCTCAGCTGTTGGGAGCCTAATAATTGGCACCAGAAATCCATAAATACTTAGATAATGCCTGTGTGCAAGTGACAGGTTATAGAAGATAGTCAAAGAACATGGAGGCATATACAGTAACTCATAAATGCAGAAGGCAAGAGAGTCTTATGTCGGCTGAATGAATTGGTTGTAAATCTTCATGCAACCGAAGGGGTCCAATAGATCGGTGTTCTTGTTAAGTTCCGAGAATATCTAAACAGACAGTCTCAGGTGAGTCCTGATAAAGGGTCCCAACCCAAAATGTCGACTGTTTATTCCTCTCCATAGATGCTGCCTGACATGCTGAGTTCCTCTTATGTTTTGTGATTGTTAGTCTGAAGTGAGATCAGTACTTGGAAGAGGCTCCACTTGGGAATACAGGAGCAGTAAACCTGCTACTTGAGGACAGAAATGGATGAACTGGTTTTCTGAATTTGAGATGTCTCTCAGTCACATTGCTCATGCGTGAAAGTCCTGTGAAAGTGTGTATTTGTTTATGTGCCCTGGCACTTAACTTTAAATGAATAAGTGCTTTTTTCAAGAGGGCTTGAATGAACAGAAAGGATTACTTCATGGATCTGGTGCTTATAAAGCTTGAAGCTCAATTTGCAATACTTTATTATTTTAAAATATATTTTTTTTCGATGAGGGCAGAATAGACAAGGCCATATTTATTACAGATTCTTTTCTATGGCAAGAATTAGGAAATATTTCTGGAAACACGAGTATTGTTTCTTGTACAAGAGTCCTGTTGTTATCATTTAGAAAATAGGCGAGATCTACAAGGAAGGCATTGAGTTTTATTTATATCTGCAATGTACTGGGACTATTTTAGCTCATTTTTCTCTCCTGAAGAAGATGAGTCATGTGTTGTGGTTGAGTAGCTGTAAAAAACCTTGAAGGCAGTCCACGCTTGGTCATACTTTACAGGTGAGGACTGGCACACTGATCTGATTCTGTCCATTCTTCAAGGGTGACGGCCTAAATATTGATTTGAGGTTTCCCATTCAACCCAGAGTCAAATAAAACGTCCAAAGGTCAGTTTCAGACAAAGTCTAGTCACGCTCTTCAATCTTCAGTTCACTTTATTTTCTGCGAGGAACTTTGTTTGTGAAGTGGTAAGGAGAACATCACACAACTTAAAATACACAACACCACAATACATATAGTTAAACACAATATAAAATATTCACAATAGATATTAAATACTAAGATTTAATCCATAAATCTTAGATACAAATACTAAGATACTGTTATGAGTGATGAACAGACTCTGATGGACAATGGGGTGCAGAGTTAACCATTCCCAACCCCCCTCCTGAGAACTACGAACTATGACTGTTGCTATGCTGCTCATGAGAGAGAGATAAAGCCCAGTCAAGAACATCTGCTACAGATAAGGGGAGAGAGACTGCTGATTTACTGTATTATGACTCTTCCTGGATTATTTACCCTCTACTACAAGGACTGTACTTTGCTTGTTAACATTCCTCAGGAAACAGCAGGAGTGGCCTGATTTGATGGACACGGTCATTCACAGTTGATGGATAGCTGAGACCCTGTGAGTAGGGATAAAAGACAGGTCTGGAGAGACACCCTTCAGACACACCAGGAGACACACCAGTGGACACTGACTGAGTGTTGGGAACCCACAGAAAGGTGGGGAGCTTCAGAGACCGAACCAGGAGATCGGTCAGTAAAGCTCACAGTGTTACAGCAGGGCTGGTGGGGACTTGTGTGTGTGTCCACTCATACCAGAGTGATGAACCACAGAAGAACGGTCTAGCTGAAGACCAGAGTGGTCATAACTGAATGACCACAACAATACGATGGATTAAGAAAGCCACAAAAGGTTTGCTTGCCACAGCAGCTGTTGCTGTTACATCTCGCTGGCTCTCTCTCTCTCTCTCTCTCTCTCCAACAATTTCAATACAACAACCATAACTACTTCAGCATTTATGAACTGAACTCTATATTTTCCTATGACAATTCATTTACCCCTAGACATCGATAGAGCTTGTTTATTATTGATTATTATTATTCCTACACTTTTAGGTTTATTACTGCTAACATGTTTTATATGCATATTTGCATTTTTGATATTGTATTGTGTAGTTTACTAATAAACACCTTTAGTTTGGTAGCACCAGACTCCAACGGATTCTTCTTTCTCTGCTGGTCAGACACCCAGTTACGGGGTATGTAACGATACAAATACACATAATAAAACTGACTGTTATTACCGTCAAAGGTGCTATTTATACTATATATTCAAAATTGGGTGCTCAGAAGGCAAATGGTGGAAGGCACAAAACTGGATAAGGCTCTTGGTGCTGATGGGCAGGGACCGGCAGCAGTGTCCAGATGGCATGGGAGTGTAGTGTGTGTGAAGTGCTTGTGTCACGTCCTCTGTTATTTGTTGAGCTTCTTTATTGTCCATCTCTTATGGATGCTGCTGAGTGATTCTTATTCCTGGTCAAAGATTTTACTCAAAATAAAATATAAGTGGCAGTGTGGAAGATCTGAGAGATCTTGGGGTCTGTGTTGATAGGACACTCAAAGCTGCTGTGCAGGTCGACAGTGTTGTTAAGAAGGTGTATGGTGTACTGTCAGTCATCAACCATGGGATTGAGTTCAAGAGCCATGAGGTAATGTTACACCTCTATAAGACCTTGGTCAGACCCCACTTGGAGTACTGTGTTCAGTTGTGGTCACCCCAGTACAGGATCTTCCACTTGTGTACAAGCGAGGATCTGGTCACTTCACTACAGGAAGGATGTGGATTCTATAGAAAGAGGGCAGAGGAGATTTACGAGAATGTCGCCTGGATTGGAGAGTGGTCCCAGCACAGACCCCTGTGGAACACCACTAATCTCCGGCAGCCAGCCAGAAAAGATTCCTTTTGTTCCCACTCTTTGCTAATCGGACACTGCTTATCCATCAATTGGCTCATCGCTTGTGACAGGAGAACGCACTTCATAGTACAATAGTCTGTGCTTTATAATTGTGTATTATTTTTACACGGTGCATCTATATTGTCATTCTGTACTTTATTATTAGTTAAGTCTGCACACTGCTTAGTGGTGTTTTTAATTGTTACTGCTGTAACGAAAGAATTTCCCGTTCGGGATCAATAAAGTATTATTATTATTATTATTAAATAAACAACACTCCTCCCTGCCGAGCTACAATCTCCAGATTAATATAGAAAACATCTCAACACACACACACACACACACACACACACACACACACACACACACACACGCGCGCACACGCACACACACACACACACACACGCGCGCACACACACGCCGCACACACACACACACACACACACACACACATACACACACACACACACACACGCGCGCGCGCGCACACGCACACACACACACACACACACACACACACCCATTTTATCATCTGCGTCTAAGTAGAGACCTCATCCTTAATAATGGACTTCAACATCTTCCCAATCATTGAGGTCAGACTAACTGGCCTGTAATTTCCTTTCTCTGCCTTTGTCCCTTCTCAAAGAGTAAAGTGACATTTGCCATTTTCCAGTTCTCTGGAACCATACCAGAATCCATTGATTCTTGAAAAATCATTCCTATTTCCTCCACAATCTCTTCAGCCACTTCTTTCAGAACTCTTGGGTGTAAACCATCTTGTCTAGGTGACTTACTTTCAGATCTTTCATTTTCCCAAGCAACTTCTTCCTAGTACCCTCTTCTGCCCCGTGACACTCTCGAACTTGCAGCGTACTGCTACTACCTTCCACAGTGAAGACTGAAGCAAAATAAATATTTAGCTTGTCCACTATTTCCTTGTCCCCCATTACTACCTCTCTGGAATTATTTTCCTGTGTTCTGGTATCTACTCTCCTCTTTCCTTTACACTTTATGTATCTGAAGAAACTGTTGGTATTCTCTTTAATATTATTGACTAGCTTGCCTTAATATTCCATCTTTTCCTTCTTTATACCTTTTTCTAGTTGCCTTCAGTTGGTTTTTAGAAGCTTCCCAATTCTCTAACTTCCCAATAATTTTTGCTCTATTACATGCCCTTTCTTTGGCTTTTATGTTGGCTTTGACTTCTCTTGTCAGCCACTGTTGAATCAGGGAATGCTTACTTCTCTTGTCTCAGCTCACCTACTGCCAAAACCATTATCTACGTTGGACTTAGAACTCACGAGTAAACTTGTGGCCGTCCAAAACTCTGCTAATTTATAATCCAAAGATACTACCATAAAGAGTAAATGATATATTTATAAGGTGCATTTATCATGGTAAAGTAATCCCAGCCTTGCTGTTCCACAGCAGCTCATGGATAAGCAGCAACTCATTTTAACATTTTTTATCTTATTTTCAAGTTCAAGTTGCATTTATTGTCATTTCTACCATAAACTGCCGGCACAGAACACAGTAAAAATGAAACAACGTTCCTCCAGGACCCTGGCGCTACATAAAACAACACAAAACTACACTAGACTGTGTGAGACAGCACAAGCCTACACTAGACTACGTAAAACAACATAAAAACTGCACTAGAAAAACTCACCAAACCATTCACCTCTTTAATGTCCTCTAGTCCAGAGGTTCCCAATTTTTTTTTTGTGCCACGGACCAATATCATCCAGCAAGGGGTCCATCAACACTAGGTTGGGGACCCTGGCTCCAGCCCTATGACGCTCACAGAAAACCACATTTCTCCAGATAAGCCTCTTGCTCGTTGCTTTAATAACTGGCAAGGATCCTAACCAAGCCAGCAGTGGAAACACAAACTGCAGCATAGGCAACTTTCTAGAACATAAGAAAGGCCTTCCTTCCCATTTGTGAATAATTGGTTCCTGGGAAGGTTACAACAAAAAAAGATGGAATTAATAGCTGTCAAAAACATCTTTGGGGAGAAAGAAGCAGAGGGTAAAAATAGGCTAGTTCCTCTTAGATGCAAAAGGTTCTGCAAATGCTGGAAATTTTGAGCAACAAGCACACAAAATGCTGGAGGAACTCAGCAGGTCAGGAAGTATCTATGAAGGGGAATAATCAGCTGATGTTTCATGCCAAGACCCTTCATCAGGACTGGGAAGGAAGGGGGTAGAAGCCAGATTAGGAAGATGAGGTAGGGGGAAGCAGTACAACCTAACTTCCTCCTGTGCATTTGGTAAGTAATAAAATATTTTCATACTAGAAAATTAATTCATCTTCAATGCGTGAGGAATATCTTGCATTATTTGCACCGAAGATTTTTTTATGTCTCCAATATCACCTCCAACCTCTTCCTGTTGCTCTTCTTTGTTTGTCTCTTCATCTTCATCTGATTTATCCAGAGAATCTGATTCCACCTCATATTCACTTTCCCTTTCAGTTCCGATCATAGCTGGGATTTGTAGTTTGGGCTGCTCGTGTTTGCGCATGCCCCTTCCTTTACGCATGCGCAATTCCTGTTGCTCTTTTTTTTGGAAACGGTTGATGTTGCTGCAGTTTCCTGTTCTGTATCGCTGGAGGTAAAATGCACTTGAGCCCGAGGCTCTTTCATGGCGGCCGGCCTTGATTCTTTTCCAACTTGTGTTGTCTTCAAAGTAGTAGTTTTCTTCTGTTTCTGTTCAGGAGACATATCTTAAGACAATCCTGAGTAGTTTATAAGTAATTTTTAAAAAAGCACTTACTAACTTTTCTTCACTTAAACATTATTTTACTGGTTTTTTACGGGAGAGCTGGATTTCCATGGCTCGATCCTACGTCATCACGTGACGTCCCCCGCGTGAGGAGTATCTAAGAGATTTAAAAATACCAACTTTTTTTTAGATTTCAAAGGTTGTACACATGATAGTTTTAGAAAAGCAGGATGTGGTGTGGTCAGTGGGATTCACTGAAAAAGAAACATACAATTTGGGTGGTCTGCAAAGTACAGTAACACCGAAGATAAAATGCACTAACTCAGTATGAGCATAACAAAAGGGCTGGTCATTCTAGCGCTAACATAGCATGCCATCAGGAACATTCATACAGAAAGGTGTTGAAGAAGGCTAGCGACATCCTGAAGGATCTCACGTGCCCTGTTTGTCTCTCTCCTATCAGGGACAAGGCTACGTAGCATCCATGACCACCAGACTCAAAAGCAGTTACTTTCCACAAGCAGTGAGGCTGATGAACACCTTCACCTACTAACCCACCACTATCATTTCCTGACAGTCACCTTATGTACAGACTCTCCTCTGTCTATTGTCACCTGTGGACATACGATCAATGTATATAAGCTATCATATATATTTATATTTTTTAATTATTGTGGCCTTCACCTTATTGTGTTTTTTTTGTGCTTCATCTGGAGCAATAATTACTTTGTTCTTCTTTACACTAATGTACAGGAAGTAACATTAAACAATCTTGATTTCAGTCAAATTCACAACTTACTGTCATGGTCACGACTGGCAATTCCCCACCTTACCATTACCTCAATAATTGGGCTTCAATCTCCTCGTCTAGTTTCCAATCATTCCCAGTTCCACTAATTACACACACCTACCTTTCATCAGTAAATGCAGGATAAAAACTCTGGAATCACAACAAGGAGCTGCCAGTTCGTTGGTCGACTCTTGTAGGAGTAACCACATTTCATGGTGCTTTAGGACTGTCAGTTCTAAGTTCTGCATCATTTTCCTGGATTCTCTACGTGAACCTTGTCTCTGTGTCAAGACTCACCTGGATACCTATTCCATGCTCGCAACTGCGCTAACACATCTCGATCCAGCCTCCGTGCCTATGTCCAGCACTTGGGATCCCCCCGCAGCCACATCGTTGCAACACTTACTAACCCTAACCCATACAACTTTGGAATATGGGAGGAAACCGGAGCACCCAAAAGAAACACACACGGCCACGAGGGTTCACACAAACTCCTTACAGACAGCGGTAGGAAATGCACCCTGATTGCTAACGCTATAAAGATGCATGCAAGAAGTGGTTTAATCAGCAGGTTAATTGGATTCTGGACATTGTGCCAATGTAGGTGGGTGGCAGGAATGAAAGTTTGGAGATCTGCGAGGAAACATGGATTATCGTAAATCAGCATTCAATGATTGGCATATTTCATTGTAGGCACTGTGGACTGTTTATTCATTTCTATTGGTGCTGCCTGACTTGCTGAATTCCTCTGGCATTTTGTGTCTGTTGTTGTGGGCATGCCGTACTGATGCGAGAATGTTACACTTGCAGGCTTCTCCCAGTACATCCTTGAGTGTGTTGCAAATAAAGCATTTCCACCCGTGATAAATAAATCTGAACTTGAGCCTGAATCTGGATGGAATGAATGAATTTCTTTAACCAGAGGGTGGTGAATTTGTGGAATTCATTGCCACAGATGACTGAGGAGGCCAAGTCATTGGGTATATTTACATAAAGCAGAAATTAATAGGTTCTTGCTTACTAAGGTCATCAAGGGTTATAGGGAGAAGGCAGGAGAATGGGGTTGAGAGAGATGATGTAATGGTGGAGCAGGCTTGATGGGCTGAGTGGCCTAATTCTGCTGCTATGTCTTATGGCCTTATTGTCTACCACTGGTCACCACCTCCAGAAAGAATATACTCCATGCACAACCACCCTCTGCCTTCTATGGGTGAGCCAATTCTGAATCCAAAGTTCTGATTGTACAGGGGCTGAGGACTCAGACTTATAGCAAGTATCTGCAGATGGAAGGAAAGTGAAACAAAGCATGAGAGAGTCTGCAGATGCTGGCAATCCAAAGCAACACACTCAAAATTCTGGAGGAACTCAACAGGTCAGACAGCATATAGGGAGATGAATAAATAGTTGATGTTTCTGGGAAGATGTCCCAACTATGGAAATTCATCTATTAAAATGAATAAACAGTTGACATTTCTTGGAATTTGTACCAACTTACAGTGAACATTAGGCATTTCAAGAGAATTCTGTTTAGTTCTGTTTTCTACAATTTAGGGTGAATGTGACAGAGTTGAAGAGATTAATTAGAACATCTCTGGAACTGAGAGATTTGAGCTATGGGCTTGTTTCCCCCTTGAAACAGTTAAGTGCTTAAAATCATGGAATGCAAGATGTTGCAAATTTGAAAATAGACAACCCTGGGAATATTTGGGTCCAGCAGCATCTACGGCAAAAATGAAATGTTTCAGATCGATGGCATTTCATCATAACTGGAAAAAAGTCAAAAGCTTTTTGACTTTCGACTGCTCCGGCTGCTCTAGGCTCCGGATCGATGAACTCATCTTGGTTCTGAAGGCTGCTGCTTGCTTTTATTGTTTGCATGATTTGTTTTTTTTCCTTTCTGTGTATTCGATGCTTGTTGGTCTTTTTAAATGGGTTCTTTTGGATTTCGTGTTCTGTGGCTGCTTGTAAAGATGAATCTCAGGGTTGTATAATGTATACACACTTTGACAGTAAATGTACTTGGAACTTTTTCAGTCAGAGGGTGGTGAGAGTGGGGAACGAGCTGCCAGCAGTAGTGGTGGATGGGGGTTTGGTTTCAACATTTCAGAGAGGTTTGGATAAGTACATGGACGGGAGAGGTATGGAGGGTTACGGTCCCGGTGCGGGTCAATGGGACTAGGCGGAATAATAGTTTTGGCCCTATCTAGATGGGCAAAAGGGTCTTTTTCTGTGCTGTAGAAAAATCATTACGCACTGCATTGAGGTAGAACAAGGTAAAACAATAACAGAACACGGAATAAAATTTAACAGCTACAGAGAAAGTGCAGTGTGCAGGAAAGCAAGGTGCAAGATCAAAATGAGTTAGATGGTGAGGTCAAGAGTCCATCTCATCATACTAGCGAAACATTTAATAGTTTTATAACAGCAGATCGAAGAAAGAATCTGTGATAGGATGGAGGCCAGGAAAAATTAAATCTCTCAGACAGTGGCAATGTAATAGAAGGAGGGTTGTAAAGGATAGTGATAACAATCCCTTGTCTGATAGAGGACCACAACCTTGTCATTGAGTTTGGAGGCTTGCGTGCCTCAAGACGCAGAGAGCTATGGCAGGCTGGAGTCAAGTCTTTATGCTTTGGCTCTTGGTAGGGTCACCCATGCCAAACAGGTCAAAGGGTAGAGGTCAGACTAAGAGAGGCCCACCAGTCCTCCAGCTTTTGGGGTTCAACAACCCTGACTGGTCAACCAGAATTGTTATGGAAACAGTAATCTGTGTGTGACGGTATTCCTGAGTCTCCTCCCGGGATTTACATGATTGACAGTAAACCGAGAGGCAGCTACTGACACGGTGAAGTAAGTCGTGAACGCCACCAGAGATGGAGGACCCTCATTGCTGCCCTCAACGCCAGCAGCATAACGGGCAAAAGAAGAAGCAGCTTCTGATAGTGACAAAATCCTCAGGTGTACCATTGAGACAAATGAAATCTGAACTTACAAGAAAGGTTAAGACATGCTAGAATTGGAAGGCATGGCTGAAGTGAGAGGTTACTTGGTAGAAATGTACGAGATGATGACGCATCGATCGTGTGGATGACCAGACACATTTTCCTAGGGTGGAAGTGGCAAATAACCAGTGGGAATAAGTATTAGGTAATTCATGGAAAGTATAGTGGGGATATTAGAGGGAAGATTTTTCTTATTTTTTTAAACACAGAGTGGTTGCTGCGTGGAATATGCTGCAAGGGGTGGTGGTAGAGATGAATACATTAGGGATACTTAAGAGACTTTTATTTATTTTTGTTTATTTATTGAGATAGAGTGAGGGATAGGCCCTTCCAATCCTTCGAGCCGTGCCACCCAACAATTTACAATGACCAATAAACCTATCGACTGGCACGTCTGTGGAATGTGGGAGGAAACCGGAGCACCCGGAGGAAACCCACGCAGTCACGGGGAGAATGTACAATCTCCTTAGGCAGCAGCAGGAATTGAACCCTGGTCACTGGTACTGTAGAGTGTTGTGCTAATCACTATGCTACTGTGTCACCTTCTTAGAGAGGCACATAGATGATAGACAGATTGAGGGCTATGCAGGAGGGAAGAGTTAGGTTGATCTTAGAGAAGGTTAAAAGGTTGGCATAACTTTGTGGGCTGAAGGGCCTGCAAATGTGCTGTAAATGTTTGACGTTCCAAATGGTGTATTTGAATTCAGTGGTTTGCCAACGAGTACTTTTTTAAAAACTGTGTAGGTTGCAAAAAGATGGTGGTCAGAGTGAGGCAAATGGAGAATAAAGATGACAGGCAAACAGAAACAGAGCATCATTCTTACAAGCTGAATGCAACTTGGTCTCTGACTTGGCGTTCGGTTTTTACAGCCCAAAGCGGACCACATTGTCAGCTCTGGATGCAGAATCAAAGATGTTACTGGAAGGTGCATTTGATTCTCCAGAAAGTGGGACAGAGGTGAAATGGTAGAAACTGCAGTGCCCCAAAGCAAAACATCGCTGATGCTGGAAACCTGAAATAGATATATACTGGAACCACTCAACAGGTAGGGCAGCATTCATGGAGAGCGCGAAGGATACGACTGGAAGTGGTGCAGCATTAAGAGACTATTCCACATTGTGTCTCAATAAACAAACAGATAAATATCTAAATAAATAAATAAAATGGAATACAGTGTCAGGAAGTGCATGGTCCTGCACTTTGACAGAAGGAGTAAATGTGTGGTCTACTTTTTTAAATGGGAAGAAAATTTTTATAATCTGAGGTGCAAGGGGACTTGGGAGTCCTCGTGCAGGATTCCCTAAAGGTTAGTTTGGAAGTTGAATCAGTGGTGAGGAAGGCAAATACAATGTTAGTATTCATTCTGGGAGGACTCGAATATTAAAGCAAGAATGTAATGCTGAGGACGTCTAGGCACTGGTGAGGCCTCACTTGGAGTATTGTGATCAACAGGAAGGATGTGGAGAGGGTTCAGAGGAGGTTCGTGAGAACGATTCCAGGAAAGAAAGCAGTATGCGCAGTGATTGAAGGCTCCGGGCCTGTACTCTCTGGAATTTAGAAGAATGAGGTGGTTGGGGGGGGGTGGGGGGAGAGAAATCTCATTGAAACCTATCAAATGTTGAAGGGCCTAGTGTGGTGAACTACATATACCTGTCTGGACATGCCCCCTGCTGACTGCTCCTGTGGCTCCTCCCACAGACCCCTGTATAAAGGCGATTGAGGCCTGAGCCCTGCCCTCAGTCTCCAGGATGTAGCATGGTGGTCAACTACTGCTTGTTCTTTCTTCCAGTAAATAAAAGCCGATATCTCACCCCCCGTTTCAGAGAGTTATTGATGGTGCATCACCTAGATAGCAGAGATGCGAAGAGGATGCTTTCTTTGCCGGGGGAGTCTAGTACCAGAGCGTAAAGCCTGAAAGTAGAGGGATGCCCATTTAGAACAGAGATGAGGAGGTATTTCTTTAGCCAGAGGGTGGCATCTCTGTGGAATTCATTGCCAAAAGCGGCTACAGAGACCAGGACACTGGGTGTATTTAAGGCAGAAGTTAATAGATTCTTGATTAGTTAGGGAGTGAAAGATTATTGAGAGAAGGCAAGAGGATGGAGTTGGGGGCAAATGGATCAGCCATAAAGAAAAAAAAGAACCCTTTTCTGCTCCTTTGTCTTATTGTCTTATGGACGCATGGCAACGTTTGTAGACAGTTTCCAGCACAATCATTGCTGACTCGATTTGACTGCATGTTTCAATGTACACTTGACAACTTTAAAATTTTAACTTTAACAATCTTAGAAGGAAAGTGTATTTTATACGTATAACACCCTGGGAAAGGTTTCACTGCTGATGTAATGGTTTCTCTGTAGCAGCAGTGTTTGGGTTATAGCTGGAGATAACAGGGGGCTTTGGAATGTGCACGGGCCAATGAAGGGAGTTTTCTTTTCTTGTTGTGTGCCTGAGACTGAGGTGATCTGGGGCTTTTGTTCGGTGGAAGATGGAGAGAAAAGATACCAGGTAGTCATAGACACCAGAAAAGAATGGACTTGAAGTGGGGCTGTGAGTCGATGAAGCCCAGGGAAATCGATGGAGGATCAGTGGAACTGATACCATGCGTTCCAACTTGTTGCATTAGACTGTTTCATTAAAATGGCCCTTTTCTTTTTGTTTTACTTTACTACCCCTTTGGTCAAATGAAGAAATATAAAGCTAAATCGTTTGATTGCATATGGTGTACTGTCTGTTATTTCGTAGTACTGACTTGTGACAGGGCGACACATCACACAGCATTCACACAAGCAGGAGGTGTCCACACAAACACCTCAATCTCATATGTCTGGGGGGGAGCCAGAGATTGCCTTCCCTAGACTTACTCAGCCGACAGAGCCCGAGGGTCACTATCGTGGGGGTATCGTTCGGGATTGATTT